>NW_006408911.1:1181643-1191659 GCF_000296735.1 Chrysochloris asiatica
TACAATGATGTGATGATTCTCCATGGTGTGATCTGAGGTGATAAACCAATAAAAGGATTAGGGATAAACTGTAATACCCTTAATTCTATCAGGGGTGTCAGCTGCAACCTCTTTTATCTTACAGAGATAAAAGGAGAGAGAAATAAGCAGAGACATGGGGCTTATTTCCATCACAAGTTGAATCCTGATATGGCTCTGTAGGATAAGCACTGTACTGCAAGGTCGGTTTGAAACCCAAGGTTGGCAGTTGAAACTCACCAGCCACTCCTCAGAAACCCTCTACAGGGTCGCTGTGAGTCGAAACTGACTCGATGATACTTAACAACAACAACCACCGCAAGAGAGAAGAACCAGGAATGGAGTGCTTCCTTTGAACCCACCGTCTCTGCACTGTGAAGCTCCTAAATCCAGGGGAAGATTGATGCTAAGACACCTGGAGATCTCTAAGGAATGCTGGGTCTATGGATGCTGAAAGGAGTCAAGACCTTTGTCCAGAACCAGCACACTGAATTTGGGCTTTTAGCATCCCAAATTATGAAAGAATACATGTGTGTCTGTTAAAGCTATTCAGTTGTGGTATTTCTATTGTAGCAGTGACCTGAGAATTGGGTCCACTTGCCCAGGACCCTGTAAGTGCCCACACAGCTGGCTGGTGAAAGCTGTAAGCCTCCCTTGTTCTTGACACCCTCCAGGTGACCAGCCCCTGCACTCACCCACCTGGCAGCTGGTGATCTCCCTACACCCCCATCCCCCACCAGAGTCTCTGGTCCAGCTACATACAGTTGGACATATGCCCTTATGGATCAGGTGCCTGCTGTATGCCACACATGTATTCGGAGACTCCAGCTCTTCACCTCTTAGGGCTAGTAAAATGTGCGATGCTAGATGGGCATGCTCTGAGTGGCACACTCATCCACTCTTTGAGCTAGAAACAACTCTTTCCAGGACCAGATACCTTCTGTTGTTGCTGAATGCCCTTGAGTCAATTCTGATTCATAGCAACCCAGACTAGGGTTTCTGAGGAGGAGCTGGTGAGTTTCAATCATCAACCTTGTGGTGCAATGCTTATTCAACAGCGCTATATGTGGACTCCAGATCTCCCGATATCTTCTAGGCTAGACTGGTGGAAATTCTGCCTAGAATAGGACCTGCTCTCTCCCTTCCACCTGCTCTCTCCCTTCTTCCCTTCTGAGGGTGTCAACCTATACAGGGTGCTCAGCTCCAGCAGCATCCTGGACCAACAAGAGCACTACTGTGTTCAATGTATGCATTCAGAGAACCCCAAACAGGATTGTTGTTGTTACTATTTGTACATGCCAAAAAGGCAATTATTGTTGGTGTTAGGTGCCATCAAGTCAGTCCCAACTCCTAGAGATCCAATGCACAACAGAACAAAACACTGCCTGGTCCAGCCCCAACCTCACAATGCTACACCAGAGTCCATTGCTCTTGCCACTGTGGCAGTCAATCTCATTGGGGGTCTTACTCTCATTCTTCCACTCTACACTTTACCAAACATGACATCCTTCTCCAGGGACTGCTTCCTCCTGGTAATATGTCTGAACTATGAGAGAAGAAGTCTGACCATCCTGGCTTCCAAGAAGCATTCTGGTTGTATTTCTTCCAACACAGATTGGTTTGTTCTTTTGGGAGTTCGTTATACTTTTTAATATTATCCTAAAACACTACAACTCAAATGCATCAATCTTTATATAGTCTTCCTTATTCACTGCCCAACTTTCACAAGCATATGAGGTTAGTGAAAATACCATGGCTTGGGTCAGGCACACCTTAGTTACCTCACACTGACATCTTTGCTCTTGAACACTTTAAAGAGTTCTTGTGCAGCAGATTTGCCTAATGCAATATGTTGTTTGATTTCTTGACTGCTGCTTCTATGAGTGTTGATGGTTGATCCCTGCAAAATTAAGTCGTTAACAACTTCAATCTTGTCTCCATTGATATTGATGTTGTTTATTGGCCCAGTGGTGAAGATTTTTTTTTTCTTTACACTGACATGCAACCCATACTGAAGGTTGTGGTCTTTGATCTTTATCAGTAAGTACATCAAGACTTCTTTGCTTTCAGCAAGCAAGCTTGCTTTATCTGCATATTGCAAGTTGTTAACGAGTCTTCCTCCAATCTCGATGCCACGGTTTTTTGTTTTTCAGATAATCCAGCTTTTCGAATTTTGTGCTCAACATACAGATTGAATAAGTATGGTGAAAGAATACAACCCTGGTACACACCTTGCCTGATTTTAACCCATTTTAAGCATTCGGTGCTTCCTTGTTCTGTTCTAGCAGCAGCTTCTTGTATGTACACTGTATGTACAGGTTCCTCATGAGCACAATTAAGTGTTATAGAATATTCATACTTTACAATGTTGTCCATAGCTTTTCATGATCCACACAATCAAAAGTCAATAAAGTAGCCAATAAAGCACAGGTTAACATCTTTCTGCTTTCAGCCAAGATCCATCTGACGCCAGCAATGATAACCCTCATTTCATGTTCTGTTCTGAATCTGGCTTGAACCTGTGGAATGTCTTTGTCAATGTATGGTTGTAGTCATTTTTGTATTATCTTTAGCAAATTTTACTTGTATGTGATATTAATGATATTGTCTGATGATTTCTACATTCTGTTGGAATCACCTCTCTTTGGAATGGGCACAAATATGGATCTCTTCCTGTCAGTTGGTAGAGTAGTTGTCTTCCAAATATCTTGGTATACATGAGTGAGTGGTTCTAGGGCCACCTCAGTTTGTCGAATGATTTCTCTTTGGATTCCATCAGTTCTCGGTGCCTTATTCTTTGCCAATGCCTTCAGTACACTTTGGGCTTCTTCCTTCAGTATCATTGCCTCATGATCATGTGCAGCCTCTTGAAATGGATGAACATCGATCATTTCTTTTTGGTACAATGACTGTGTGTATTTCTTCCATCTTTGTTTGATGTTTTCTGCATCATTCAGTATTTTGCTCATTTTTATTGTTGTTAGGTGCTATTGAGTCTCTACCAACTCATAGTGACCTTATACACAACAGAACGGAACATTACCTGGTCTTGCACCTACCTCAATCATTGCTATTCCTGAACTCATTGCTGCTGCCACTATGCCAATCCATCTTGTTGAGAGTTTTCCTCTTTTTCTCCAACCTTCAACCTTATCAAACATGATATTCTTTTCCAGGGACTGATTCCTCCTGATAATATGTCTGAACTATGAGTGAAGTCTGGCCATCCTGGCTTCCAAGGAGCACTCTAGTTTTACTTCTTCCAACACAGATTGATTTATTCGTTTGGCAGTCCATGGTAGTTTTAATATTCTCTTCCAACACCAAAACTCAAATGAATCAATTCTTCTATGGTCTTCCTTATTCACTGTCCAACTTTCACATGCATATGAGGCTATTGGAAATATCATGACTTGGGTCAGGCACACCTTATTCCTCATGCTGATATTCTTGCTCTTGAATACTTTAAATAGGTCTTGTGCAGCAGATTTGCCTAATGTAATATGTTGTTTGATTTCTTGACTGCTGCTTCCATGAGTATTGATGGTTGATCCAAGCAAAAGGAAGTCTTCAACAACTTCAGTCTTTTCTCCATTGATGTGGATATTATTTATTTATTCACTGGTGAGGATTTTTGTTTTCTTTACATTGAGGTGCAATCCATACTGAAGGGCTATGGTCTTTGATCATCAGTAAATATTTTAAGTCCTCTTTCCTTTCAACAAGCAAGGTTGTATCATCTGCATATTGCAGGTTGCTAATGAGTCTTCCTAAGAAGCTCTGGTAGCGTAGTGGTTACGAATCAGGCTGCTAACCTCAAGGTCGGCAGTTCAAAACTACCAGTAGTTCCACAGGAGAAAGATGAGGTATTCTGTTCCCGTAAAGATTTACAGCCTCGGGGAACCCTGTGCAGGGTTACTATGAGTCAGAACCAACTCCACAGTACTTAACAACAATGAGTCTTCCTACAATCCTGATGTCACTTTTTCTTTCTATAATCCAGCTTTTCAGATTATGGGCTCAGCATACAGATTGAATAAGTATGGTGAAAGAATGCAACCCTGGTGCACACCTTGCTTAATTTTGAACCATTCAGTGCTCCCTTGTTCTGTTCTAACAACTGCCTCTTGGTGTATGGACAGGTTTCTCTTGAGTACAGTTAAGTGTTCTGGAATACTCATTCTCTGAAATGGTGTCCATAGCTTGTCAAGATCCACACAATCAAAAGCTTTCAATAGTCAATAAAGCATGGGTAAACTTCTTTCTGGTATTCTTTGCTATCAGCCAAGATCCTTTGTTCCACGTCCTATTCTGAATCTGACTTGAATCTCTGGAATGTCTTTGTCAATGTATGGTTGCAGCTGTTTATGTATTCTGGTCAGCAAAATTTTGCTTGCAATTTTGCCCTTAGAATCCTTCAGTATTTCAAATTGAGACTTGAAATTTTTATTCAATTCCCTCAGCTTTAGAAATGCTGAGCGAATTCATCTCTTTTAGTTTTCCAATTCCAGGTCTTTGCACATTTCAATTTTATGTTTGATGTTTCTTCTTGAGTTGCTTTTTAAAATTTTTCTAGTCAGCTTTTTTACCTCCTCGTTTCTTCCATTTGCTTTAACATCTCTACACTGGAAAGCAAGTTTCAGAGTCTCTTCTGACATCCATTTTGGTCTTTTCCTTCTTTCATGTCTTCTTAATAACCTTTTTCTTTCTTCCTTTATGATGCCCTTGATGTCATACCATAACTATTCTGGTCTTTGGTCTTTAGTGTCTAATGCATCAAGTCTGTTCTTTAGATGATCTCAACATTCATGTGAGATATATTCAAGGTCATATTTTGGCTCTTGTGGACTTGTTTTAGTTTTCTTCTTTTTCAGCCTGAATTTGCCTATGAGCATTTGATGGTCTACTCTACATTCTACCCCTGGCCTTGTTTTGGCTGATGATATGGAGCTTTTCCACAGTGTCTTTCCACAGATGTAGTCAATTAGATTTTTGTGCATTCCATCTGGTGAGGTCTATGTGTATAGTTATCTTTTACACTGTTTAAAAAGGTATTTGCAATGCAGAAGTATTTGGTCTTGCAAATTTCTATCATGAGATCTTTAACATCATTTCTTTCACCAGGGCCATATTTTTCCAGCTACGGATCCTTTCTCTTTGTTTCCAACCTTTGCATTCCAATTGCCAATAATTATCAAAACATCTTGATTGCATGTTTGGTCGATTTCATACTGAAGAAATTGGTAAAATTCTTCAATTTGATCACAACTGACTTAGTGATTGGTGAGTAAATCTGAGTAACAGCAGTATTAACTGTTCTTCCTTGTAGGTGTATGGATATAATCCTATCACAGATTGCACTGTATGTCAGGACAGATCTTGATGTGTTCTTTTTGTTGATGAATTCAATACCATTCCGCTTCAATTTGTCATTTCCAGCGTAGTGATTGTCAGATTCAAAGTAGCCAGCACCAGTCTTTTTCAGCACATTAGTGCCTATAATATTTTGTTTATGTGTTGCATTTCATTTTTGACAGTTTTTCATTTTCCTATATTTGTACATTGTATACATGCCATCTTCCAATTATTAATGGATGTTTATAGCTGTTTCTCTTCATTCTGAACCCTGTCAGTAAATGAAGGTCCCACAGGCTTACTCCAGTTGCATCTTCATGACAACTCTACTTTGAAGCGGCAGTTCTTCCTCAATCACATTTTGAGTGCCTCCCAACCTGTGGGGTTCATCTTCTGGCACTACATCTGACAATATTCTGGTGTTTTTCATCATGTTTCAGTATTCAATATTGTGGTGCTGGCAGTGTTCCTCTGCTATTCATAAGGTTTTTAGTGACTAAATATTCAGAAGTAATTTGTCTCTCCTTCTTCCTTGTCTGTTTTTTTCTGGAAGCTTATCTGAAACCTGTCCACAATGGGTGAGCCTGCTGGTTTTTAAAATCCCATTGGTATAGCTTCCAGAATCACAGCAACACTTGAACCACCACTGTAAGGCAAACTGACAGACAAGTGGTAGAAACAGGATAGAACCCACAAGAAAATCACCAAGACTTATCAATGTCAAACTTTTCAACATCAAAGTAAAGGGAAGAATCCTGAGAGCAGCTTGGGGAAAAATGAAACATTATTTCAGAAGGAGAACCAATTATAATTTCTCTGCAGAAACCATGAAGGCAATAAGGCAATGGGATAACATATGGAAAACTATGAAAGAAAACAAAATCACCAAAAATTTTGTTGTTGTTGTTGTTAAGTGTCGTTGAGTTAGTTCCAACTCATAGCAATCCTTCTTAGGGTTTCCAGGAGTGTCTGGTGAACTTGAATTGCTGACCTTGCATTTCAAACCAATCTTTCAGTCCAGTGCTTATCCCATATCATCACATCAGGACTCCACCAAGATTTATACACCCATAAAAATCATCCCTCAGATATGATGGTGAAATTAGAGCATTTCCAGATAGCTAAAAGTTAAAGGAATTTGTAAAAACTAGACCAACATTACAAGAAATATGGAAACAGTCCAGTGGACTAATGGACCACATGAACATCAATTTCCATGACCCTGAGACCAGAAGAACTAGGTGATGTCTGACTACCACTACCAGTTGCTCTGAAAGGGATCACTTTAGAAAGTCTTAGATAGAATGTAAGAAAAATATGGAACAAAACTCAATGTCATAAAACAGATTAGGTTTACTAGCAAGATACGAATCGAACTGCTAACTCAAGGTGTGCTGTTCAAACCCACCAACTAGTCCTTAGAAACCTCCTACAAGATCCCTATGAATCAGAACAGACTTGATGGTACTTAATAGCAAGAATATGGGAAACAATAACACCAGGGAGGTGTGTGCACCTTAGAATAATCAACCATTTGAGATCAAACGGGCAGTATTTACCTAAGGACAAAGTTCAGAAGGAGGAACAGAAATGGGAAACACAGGGAGGAAGTGGGATAACTGATGGTTTATTGTGGGGCCTGCAATCTATGACATGAACCAAAATGTGTAGGAATTGTGGAATAGAAAAATTATTTGTTTTATAAACATTGACCTACACAATAAGATGTTGAAAGAAAAATTGCACACCAGTTGCCATTGGGTTGGTTCTGGCTCATGGTAACCCCATATGCGTAGAAGCAGACATACCCTTCACAGGGTTCTCAATGATGTGTTTTCCAGAACTAGCTCACCAGGTCATCCTTTCAAGATGCCTCTGGGTGGACTCAATCTTCTAATCACTTGGTTAACATAGGCCATTAATCATTTGCATTTATATAGATAATTCTTCATTCTGGGGAAATTAATAATTTCTAGTTTGGGAGTCTTGAAGTGGAGCCATAGGATAGGCTGAAGCCATAGGATAACCACAAGGTTGACAGTTCAAACCCACCAGTTGCTCCTCAGAAACCCTACATAGTGTTGCTATGAGTTGTAATCAACTTGACAGCACTTAATAACAATAATTTTCATTTAGGGGAGCATGGTAGTTCTTCAGGATAAGCACTAGACTGGAAACTACAAGGTTAGCAGTTCAAGCCTACCAGCTGCTCCTTGGGAGAAAGATGAGGTTTTCTGCTCCCACAAAGATGTATATCCTAGGAAACTCTGTACAATGTGCCTGTAAGTTGGAACCGACTCCATGGCACAACAACAATTTACATTTTAGTACCAGTTGTTGTTGTTGTTGTTAAGTGCCGTCGAGTCAGTTCCGACCCATAGTGAGCCTGCACAGGGTTTCTGAGGCTGTAAATCTTTACAGGAGCAGAAATCCTCATCTTTCTCTCGTGGAGCAGCTGGTAGTTTTGAACTTCTGACCTTATGGTTCACAGTCCAATTCGTAACCGCTACACTACCAAATTCTATTTAATTACAGCCCTGCTTAAAGAGTCAAAGGGATGATAAAAATTCCTCTTAACAGTGGATAGGCCACCTAACTCCAATACAGGATGCAGTCTACTAGCAGTGGCTTTGTAAAATTGAGACCAAGTCAATTATGACCATGAATTGACCATTAGAAAAAGAAATGTCATCAATATTCTTGCTGAAGGACAAAATGGTTTCCTATATCTGCTGTGCATAAGGTCACTATGGGTCGGTACAACTGGATGGCACCTAACAACAACAACAACAGCAACAATATCTGGAGCAAGGTGACTGGAACTATCTCCATGAGACATTCTTTCTTTCAATACCTAGTTTCAACTCTCCTGCAAGTGTTTGCTGTGGAGAAAGGAAGTATTTGGCATCTGAAAAATGATTGGGTGGCATCATCTTTAACCAGAAAACTCTTGAGGCAGAAATAAAGAGTGGAGTTTCCGGAATGGGCAGCAGTAGAGAAAGCCAGGTGGGGAAGGAACTGGAAACTCACGAAGGCAGCACTCACAGGACAACACCAAAGTTCTGGATCTACTATAAGGTCCAGGATGTCAGTTTCCTGTACTTGCAAGTGAAAAAAAATCATGACATAAAGGAAAATCTGTGAGTTAGGAATCTGGAGACGGAACTCTTTCAGTACTGCTAAGATACAATGACAAGCTGAAAAAAGGCTTTAAAAATCTGAAGAGAGTCTAAGATTCATGCTGGTTAACATGAAGAGGAACAACTTAAGAATTATTGGCATTCTGGAACAGGAAGAATCAGAGAAGTCCACAGAGGAGATAGTTAAAGAGCTTCTGGAAGAAAATTTCCCTGACATCTTGAAAGATGAGAAGATAAACATTCAAGAAGCCAAATGTACCCCAGGAAGGATAGACCCCCAAAAGAAAGTCACCAAGACAAATAATAATCAAGCTCTCCAAAATCAAAGACAAGGAGAGAATTCTAAAAGCAGCTAAGAAGAGAAGTGTCACTTACAAAGGCAAGCAAATCAGATTAAACTCTGACTATTCAGCACAAACCATACAGGCAAGAAGGCAATGGGGAGACATATACAAAACCCTAAAATAAAAAAACCTGCCAACCAAGAATCATCTAAAAGCAAAACTATGAATCAAATACAATGGTGCAATCAAAACATTCCAGGATAAACAGAATCTAAGAGATTTTGTCAAAACCAATCCAGCACTTCAAAACATCCTAAAGGGAGTTCTTTGGACTGAAAACCAATAAGAACAGACAACAACCAGAGATTGACAGGAATGGCAACACCACCTGGAACTCAATCGACAGATAGCAGAGTCCAGAACAGAACAAAACTATAACGAATTCAAAGAAGCTGGTAGGTCAACTGAAGACCAAAATAATATCAATTTCAAAGAAGGGAAAAACGTAGAAACAGAGATCCAGGTGGTGAGGATGTCAGGTAGATTACAGGATATAATAGATTCTCTTAAATGGAGAGAAAAGTTAATAGACAATAAGGTAACCCCAAAGAAAGTTAATATTTCACAATTTATCATGAAAATGAAACTTCCAAGCAGAACAAGCAAACATGAAAACCAAGAAGAAACCGACAAGAAATAGCACAAAAAACACAAACTCAGCACAAGAAGGCATGCAGAACAAAGCAATGAACAATACTACCAAAATATCAATATAATGTCAATAATTAATTCATACCTATCAATAATTGCATTGAATGTCAATGGATTGGATGCACCAGTGAAGAGACAGAGAGGGGCAGATTGGATAAGAAAACAAGACACTTCAATATGCTGTCTGCAAGAGACACACCTTACACACAAAGACAAAAACAGACTAAAAGTTAAAGAATGGAAAAAATATACCAAGATAACTGCAACAATAAACAAGCAGGAGTGGTAATTCTAATCTCTGATAAACTAAACTTTAAGACAAAAACCAGCATAAGAGATAAAGAAAAACACTGTCTCACGATCAGAGTCAATTGAGCAAGACGACATAACCATAATAAATATATATGCTCCCAATGAAAAAGCACCAAGGTATATGAAGCAAACCATACTAGAATTGAAGAAAGAAATAGATAAATCTACAATTATTGTTGTTGTTGTTGTTAAGTGC
>NW_006408911.1:1202906-1213698 GCF_000296735.1 Chrysochloris asiatica
TCATTCTCAGCATAGTAAACCATGTGGTTGTCAGATTCACAATGGCCAATACCAGTCCATTTCAGCTCACTAATGCCTAAGATATTGATGTTTATGCATTCCATTTCATTTTTGACAACTTCCAATTTTCCGAGATTCATATGTCCAAATCTGGCTCACATGTCCAAAAAAAAGGAGAGCATGAGCTTATAGTGGATTATACATGTGGACCTTAAAAGCAGTAACATGTATCATTATAAGGGGAAAGCTAGATTTTACAGACAGAAGGGAGAAAATCAATGTGACCATTGGGGCAAAGATGGAACTAGTGTGGCCACACCATAAGCATGGATTGCCAGCAAGTCTGGTACCTAGAAGAGGCAAGGGAGGGATTCTCACTTGGAGCGTGTTTAGCCTTGCTGACATCTTAATTTTTACCCAGTGAAATTGATTTCAGTTTCTGGCCTTCAAAACTTTGAGAAAATCAGTTGCGTTGTTTTAAGCCCCTAACTCTGTGGTAATTTGCTATAACAACTATTGGAAACTGGTTAAGAAATTTCTTAGTTTTAGGTTAGGTTTCAGTGGTAGAATTCTTGCCTTCCATTTGGGAGTTATTGTTGTCTGTTTCTGTTAAGTGCCATTGAGTTTATTCCAACTCATAGCGACCCTGTATAGGGTTTTCAAGAGAGCAGAAAGCCTCATCTTTCTCCTGTGGAGCAGCTGGTGGGCTTGAACCACAGACCTTGTGGTTCACATTCTAGTGCTTATCATATGGAGCCACTACATTCCCCTCCATTTGTGAAAACTGGGTTCAATTCCTGGCCTATGAACCTCATGTGACAGTGGAGGCATGTTGCTACGATGTTGAACAGGTTTTAGTGGAGTGTGCAGACTGAGACAAACTATGAAGAAAGGCCTGGTGATCTACTTAGGAAAACCAGCCAATGAAAAGGCAGATGACTACACAAACGCTTTACAATGATACGAAAGACACAATAAAACAGACACAGATGAAAATTCTGGCACTCTGAACTTCAGAAGACAGGTTAGAGAGGTGGATGGAGTGCCTGCTGGGAGAAGAGGCTGAGGGACAGTGAGAGAGGGAGACAGACTGGTGAACAGCTGACCAGATGCAGCTCGATGGCCTGGAAGAATAGATTCATGTGGGGAACAGAAAAGCAGTGATTTCTTTTTCCCCATCTTCCCTTGGTGACAAGAAGTGTGACCAGCTCCCACTGTCATCACCCAGTAAAGACGTTGTTCTCTAGGAATTTGGAGCCATGCCAATATGAGGTAGGGGCCAGCTGTGCCTCTGTAGTGGGCCACTTTGGTGACTGGATTCGCGTGGGCTTGGCCCCAGACCTACAAACCCCACAGAACCATCGGACCAGCATTTAACCAGTCACCCTGCCTCCAACTTCCCTGTGATCCTGACAGACACAGAAGGTAGCTCCATCAAGTTCCCCTGGGAACTATTTCTGGATTGAGTGCCTTAAACACAGATAACATCAAGACCAATAAGAACTCCCTCTAGGGCCAGGAACTCTGCTGTCACGTCCCTTCCACACCCACCTCATGAGAAACTTGAATTGCACTAACTCCCCAGAGATTTCTTCCCTGTGGCTCCAACAACTGCACTGTTTGTTTTTATAAATATGACAACCCTACAATACCCCAGAGACAATAGACAAATTAAACTCACATGAAGAAACAAGAGAGAATGATTCAAACAAATGACCAAGATGTAGAACCAAAAGATGTTTCTGAGGAAGAAAAGGTAATAGAACTAGCTGAAAAAGAATTCAAAAAAATTATGGATATCTTCAAAGGATCGATGGAAATATTGAGGAAAACACAGAAAACAAAAATTAGAAGAATTCAGGAAGGCACTACAAGAACAAACAGACAAAATAAATCCACATTTTGAAACAATACAAAACCTCTAATTAGAAATCCAGAAGATTAATATTAAGACCTTGGAAATGGACAATACATTGAATGAGTAAAGGAATAAATGCAAAGCAATGGAAGTCTGACTTGGTGAACTTGAAGATAAATATCTCAATACTACTATGCTAGAGTAGCGTAGTGGTTACGAATCGGGCTGCGAACCACAATGTCAGCAGTTCGAAACTACCAGCTGCTCCGCTGGAGAAAGATGAGGTGTTCTGCTCCCGTAAAGATTAACAGCCTCGGAAACCCTGTGCAGGGTCGCTATGAGTCGGAACCAACTCCACGGCACATAACAACAACAACAAAAGAACAATCAGAAAGAAAAATGGAAAAATCCGAAGAAAGCCTAAGTTATATGGGACACCAGGAAAAGGAATAATTTATGCGAGCTCAGAATTCCTGAACAGGAAGTAACAAGCACAAAGAAAATTGTCAAACAGTGTTTGGAAGAAAACTTCGCTAACCATCATGTAAGACAAGAAAATAAGCATACAAGAAGCCAGCTGAACAAACCCAAACAAGATAGATTCCAAAAGAAAATCACCAAGACATATCATCATCAAACTTTCCAAAATCAAAGACAAGGAAAAAATCCTGAAAGCAGCTCAGGAAAAATAAACAGTTACCTACAGAGAAGAACCAGTAAGACTAACCTCAGAGTTCTCAGCAGAACCCATGCAGGCAATGAGGCAAAGGAATGACATATACAAAACTTCACTAGAAAAATATTGCCAATCAAGAATCAAATAATCAGCAATGCTGTCTCTCAAATTCCAAGGTGAAATTAGGACATTTCCTGATACACAGAAATTAAAGGAATTTGTAATAACCACACCAAGTCTACCAAAAAATGCTAAAGGGTGTTCTTTGGACTGAGAACCAATAACAGCAGACAGCCACCTGAGATTACCAGTCATGACAACACCACCCAGAACTCAGTCCAGATATAGAAATATTGAAAGTAAAACAAACATGCAAGACAGAAAATAGGGGACAAGAGATATCAATGTATAACGAAGTCAACTACAAAGCAAGAAGAGGTAATAGTATAGATACAGAACTTCCAAACGATAAGGAAGTCAAGTAGATTTCAAGAGAACACTTAGTTAATTACAGGGTAACCTCACAGAAAAATAATACACCTGCACATCAAAATTCAAAATGGAGAAAACCAGAAAGATTTAGTAAACATTAACACAACAGAAATGAAAATGAAAAGAAAACCCACAAACAAAATGAACTCAGCATAAAATATTTTGTGGAGCAAAGAATCCAGCAGCTTCACACACACAAACACACACAAAAAAAACAAACAACAACAAAAATAAAAACCACAGAAAACTGACAACAATCAATTCATGGTGTTGTTAGGTGCCATCGAGTCGGTGCTGACTCATAGCGACCCTATGCACAACAGAACGAAACACTGCCTGGTCCTGGGCTAACCTCACAATTGTCACTCTTGAGCCCATTATTGCTGCCACTTTGCCAATCATCTTGCTGAGGGTCTTCCTCTTTTTCTCTGACCTTCCACCTTACCAAACAGGATATCCTTCTCCAGCTACTGGTCCCTCCTGACCATATGTCCAAAGTATGAAAGATGAAGTTTGGCCATCCTGGCCTCCAAGGAGCACTCTGGCTGCACTTCTTCCAACACAGACCTATTTGTTCTTTTGGCAGTCCGTGGCACTTTCAATATTCTCCTCCAACACCATAACTCAAATGCATCAATTCTTCTATGATCTTGCTTATCCACTGTCCAGCTTTCACATGCATATGAGGTTATTGAAAATACCATGGCTTAGTTCAAGAGTACCTTAGTCCTCAAGGTGACAATCAGTTCATACCTACTGTTAATTATACTGAATGTAAATGGATTAAATCAATCAATCAAGAGACATATAGAGCAGAATGGGTAAGAAAACAGGATCCTTCAATATTCTGTCTACAAGAGACATATCAAAAAAAATGGAGACAGCCTAAATACCCATCAAGAGAATGGTTAAACAATCTTTGGTACATAAATACAATGGAATACTACAAAACAATGAAGAATGATGAAACTGTGAAACACCTCACAGCATGGTTTAACCTGTAGGACATTGTGGTGAGTGAAAAACTGTAGGAGACCAATATTGTAAAAGGTTTAAAAAAAGGTCTTCTTGATAAAATCAACAGTCTATGATGAATGGGGTGGGGGTTAGGAGAGTAGGGAAAATTACTCCTGGGCTAGAGGGTAGACCCATCTTGGCATGGGTGACAGGACAGGCAATATACAACAAGAGAGAGGTTAGAGGAAAGGTGAGGGTAGTGGGAGACATAGGGAGGAATGCAATCAGTGGTAAATGCAGTTAACTCTTGGTACATGGAGATGATTGCAATCATGTAGTGAAGCAAAGTGTATGGTTTGTTGAATACAAAACTGATGATCTGCTCTGTAAACCTTCACTCAATTTATAAGAAAAAATTAATAAATAAAGAAAGCCCTGTGGATTACAATGGTCCAATCTATAGCCAACTAAATGGATGTCCCAGGTCTGGGCAGCATATGACTTACTGTGTGTGGGGTTGCCATGAGCTGCGGCCGTCTCGATGCTAGTGAGCAACAAAAACAACAAATGGCATGATCTGATTACCATCTCTCAGTGAGTATTTTGTGAGAGAGGGACCAGAGTGGGGCAGGCTGAAAGCAGAGAGACAAGTTGGGAGTTGTTGCAGCTCGAGGACAGGAGCTGATGTTGAGGTGGCAGGAAATCGAGCGAAGTTCCTTAGAGGCAGAAGGACTAGACCTGTTGATAAGTTGCCTTTGGGGAAAGTGAGTTCAGAAATCTCATCAAACTGGATATAAATGTGCTTTTTCTTGAAGGAACCACTTTTGTTTTGTTTTTGTTTTTTCTTCCACCACACACTCTTAAACTAAACTCCCTCTTGAAACCTTGTAAGCCAGTCACTTTGTGCCTTTATTGCCCCCTCATTTTAGGTAGCCAATGTCTAAGTTGCCCATCCCTATCTACCCTGTATATAGAGGGGATAGCATTGATACTTGATGTGAACACTCTTTCCCTTTCTGTTGGTATTTTGAGCTATTACCTCCATGAGTACAGGTCCAGTTCATCAAATTGTAGCAATTTACACTCATTTCCTTTATCAAAAATTGGTTAAAAAAAAATTTTTTTTTTATCTTCCTCTAGTCAAATTCTGATTACCAAGCCATCGAGGCTAGGTCAAATGAGTACTATCTGTAAGTTTGGGTGTTCTTGTGCATCTCCCCTCACTTCATATCAGCTGGATGCTTCACTCTCAGCTCTAGCCTCTGTGGCTATGTCCTTGTCCATGGGCTCAGAGGGGGTCACACAATTTTTAAAAAAGTTTGCTGATGGCCCAGTAGTGGAGTTTCAGGCACTTTAATATTCCAAATGTGGAGTGAGATGCTACATGGGCTGTGGAGTGGCCCTAGATCCCACCATGTGATGCTGTTTAGCTGAACACCTATAGCTCTTAGTTACTGTGGAGTGGGCCCAGACTCATGGAGACTCCATGCACGACAGAACTAAGCAGTGCCCAGTCTTGCACCGTCTTCAAAATTACAGGTATGCTTACGTCCATTGTAATGGCTACTGTATATTTTGAGTGCCTACCAACCGAGGGGGAAGGCCATCCACAGGGTTTTCATTGGCTAATTTTTGGAAGTAGATTGCCAAACCGTTCTTCTTACTCTGTCTTGATCTGGAAGTTCCACGGAGACCTGTTCACTGTGGTATTTGAACTACTGATGGCATAGCTTCCAGCCTCACAAGAGCACAGTATGACAAACTGACAGATGTGTGGTGCTAAACTGACAACCTGCTCTTTGTAAGCTACTCCAAATTCTTTTAAAAAGAAATAGATGGGCTACAAATAACTTGGCAAAAATTTCCATGCCACCTAGAAGGGGATTTTTGTGACATTCCTGGATCTGGGAAGCATCTGAAAAAAGTAGCTTGACCACCACAATACTGATGTTCTTAGGTCACTTCAAAGCTTTTCTGTATTGAATCTCAAATAACATTGTGCATCCCATTCACCCAGAAAGCTTACACAGCATTCTAATTCGACTAGTGAAATTCTGAAAATTCTGATTCAGTGGTTTGAACATCGTCTGGGACTGTGCTTCACAAACTTCATTGCTTGAGAAACTTGCTAAAATGCAGACTCTAACTCAGTAAGTCTCAGATGGATCCTGCTAATCTGCATTTCTAACTTCTAGGAGGAGATGGTGATGCTGGTCCTTGACCACAATTGAAGTAGTAATGCTCACAGGGATGCTTTTCGGGGATGTAAATCCCATCTGCCAAGAATGAACCTGAATCCAGTTTGGATTCAGTACTATCAGTATCTGAAAACCAAGACAGTCCCAGACATAGTGTCACATCCTCTGTATGGTGGCTCAGTTGTAGTCTTGATTCAGTAGGTCCTTTCCTCTCTAAACCAGTGACACTTTGCATTCCCCATGGATGAACTCATCTGTGTTTTCTTGCCAAATCCAACAGGCATCAGCTTCCCAGTCTGGGTTGCAGGCTGAGGTTTGCCAGCATCTCCCCTTTCGAGTGCCAATCAAAGGCTAGACGATTTCCTCAACCCCATAATGCCTGCCTCACATGGGATCCCAGGATGATTGGTATACCAGTCAGCATGCTGTTTGTAACACCTGACCCTGGCCACATTCATCCTCCAGTTTAAATCCTGTCCTGACCCCCACTGCTCTCAGGAGATGGTCCAAGCTCATTGGTCTACCCACAAAGTTCCGCTGCCATCTCAGTCTTTCTCTCTGCATCTCACCTTCCCATCTACAACCCACCCACCCTGAGCTATCACCAGCTTCTTTCTCTTCTCTCCTGGCTTGAAATCACTGTATTAAAATCCAGACACAACCTTCATACTGCGACAAACGGTAATCCAATCTGTACTCATTTTAATGAAAGTGAGGTTTTCTTTATTCAATTTTACAAAATCAAGCACCCAACCCAGTAGACATGGGCAGATGTACCACATGGCCAGCCCGCAAACAATTTTATTCCCTCATCTTGAAAAAGCCCCTCCTCCGGTTCCAGTTCCCCATTTATAATTCTACCCCCAATGTCCCATTTCCCCTCCTCCCAGATTAGCCTGAATGGTGCCCATGGTCTTAATGACTGTATTCTTTTTAAAGTTCCTAGTCCTAGGACAGATTTCTCTCCTCCCATTCCCCCAATTCATCCTGGTTACATATCCCTGGGTGTGAGTTAACAACCTATGTCTGGTCTAGCAATCTCATTAGCCCTTTATTCCTGAAAATAGACCATCTTGAGAATCTCTCACAATACATTGGGCAAGATATGGGCACAAAGAAAAGTAGTGCATTGTAAGGAAACATAGGTTGAAGAGAGAAGGGGACAAGATACAGGCACAAACACAAGTAGTGGCTAAGGGCATAGGCTTTGGTATCAACTCCTACCTTGGTCATGTCTCAACTATGTGACCTTAGACAAGTCTCAGAACCTCAGTTTTCACATCTGTAATTAGGGAAGACAATACATTTCTCTCAGGTTGAAATGGTTGAATGAGATAATGTATTTAAAAGACTTAACTGTGTGTCAGGTACCTTGCAAGCATTCAGATTATCAACTTCTGTTTGTCATTCTTTTCCCTTTGTTTCTCTCTCCTCCTCTTCCACTCATAGATCCCTTCATAGCAATACAACTTCTGGTGTTTTCTATAAGTTACATACCACAGAAGAGGAAAGCATTGATTGTATTCCAGAATATGGTTTTGATAATTGACCAATAGGAATGGTTTGGGGCTGTGCACTTAGCTAAACTATCTGCAGCACTTTAAAAGGAAATGAATGGAAATACTCGGTATATTGCAGCCATTAGTCTGTACTTGGAGCAAACAGGAATCTCAAGGTCTAAACATTTTCCCAGTAAAGCTTTGTTTATCTTAGAGACCAACATCAACACCACTAGGTTTCATTATCAACAACACGGGAAGGTTTGATGTCAAGGGCAGCAGAAGCCTTTGCTAAATCTGATGTCCAGGGTCACAGTTAACGTCTTCCCTTCTGGACCAGGAAGGTCTGCTTGGGTGTAAAAGGCATTTCTGACCTAATCCTGTAGCTTCAGTAATGAAAATCTGCCTGCTCAATACCAGACATGGTTATCAACAGAACTATGAGGGAGACTTCCTAACTCAGGATAGTTGGGGTCCCAAAATGTCAGTATTGGCTGAGACTCATATTGGTGAGCTGAGTTTCCCCAACTTCCTCCCTTGTCTTTCCCTTCAGACATTATTTTCTGTGGGTCACATTACGCAAAAGAAATGCAGGTTTGGCTAGAGTCCATTCATTCACTGTTTTCCCAGTATCTCGGGTGTGTCAGTCACTGTTCTAGGTGCTGTTGATACAGCAGTGAATGAAACAGACAAAATCCTTGGCTTCATGGAGCCCACATACTAATAGGATATATCTTTGGGTCCTTATACAATATCAGTATGCCTCAGCCTGATTTCAGAGACATAAAGGTTTCCAAGTCTTGGGATGTGGTGGATGGAAACCCTAGAGAGGATTTAGTCCCTTGGCTCATTATCCTTCTTGACTCACATGCTTCTTTGGGAACTGTGGTCCCTTGAATTTACTTGATGTGGCTTTTTAATCCAATGTCTTCTTAATTCCCACCAAGTGATTGGATGGGATCATGCAAATACAGTATATATACAGGACTCTAAGCCTGAGATTGGTTAGCTTTGCCCTCCAGTTAGGTTTAAAAGGCACCATCTCAGAAGTAGAAGTCAAAGACCTCAGTAGCATCAAGAAGGAAGAACCTGAGTGAAGCCTGAGAAACGCAGAGGTAGAGGCATGGGCTCTAGGTCTAGGGACTGAGTAAAGCTGAGTGTCTGTGGGCATGAGACTGGCTTGAAGAATGTGCCCTTTAGTCATTCACAGACTGACTAAAAGAACTTTGTAACACTTGAGAATATTCCTTGATATCTTTCTTGCAAAGAGGGACTTAGCATCTAGGCATGGAGTTTGTTTTAAGAGATGAGGAATTTGCTCCATCTCAAGGCAGCTCATTCAATCCTAGAACTATGACTATAGAATGTGCCATGTCTTTGCTCATCTCATTCCTCATTTTCAAGTTTTGCAACTGAGATTTGGTGCAAGTTTGTCTGGCCCCTTATTCATTGGTGTCCCCATTTTTTCTTGAAGATACAGAAAGAAATACCCACTTCTATCACCTTTTTGGGTTTTGAGGCTATTTTGGGCTTGGCTACTGTCCTTCTGCCTGAAAAAGAAATCTTTCAGTAACATTTCTCCTCCCCATCTCTCTATAAAGATACTGGCCTAAGATTCGTTGTTAAGCGCCTTCAAGTCAATTCCAACCCATAGCAACCCTATGTAGAGTTTCCAAGGAGCAGCTGGTGAGCTTGAACCACCAACCTTGCAGTTCAAACAACTTTACAGTCTCATGCATTAGCCCACAGCGCTACACCAGGACTCCTAAGATAGGCCTCCTTAGTCTTCTCTGTTTACCTTCTTATCTGAAAATATTACTGGAGTTGCAAATTAGCCAAGGGAAACAGAGACATGTTTTTTAAGGCTGGCAGCTTGTTTTTTTAAGCCTGCCAGTATTTATAAGGCTTAAATTACTTCTCTGTTCCTTGGATCATATGGGAGAAAAATAGAACTTTTACCTATAGCCAGGAGGGATAACAGATTCAACAAGACACCCCACCCTGTGCTAAAAGACTGTTTCTTTAAACTGCAAGTCCAGGTGCAATCTGTCAAAAGGGCAGGGGCAGAGACCAAAAGAGGAGCATTCTTGATGAAGAAATGGCTCATGGAACCTCCTTGAAGGGCTTACTATTCAAAAATAATCAGCTTTGGATTTTGGAAGTAATTGCGCCTTGCAAAAGTTATTGGATTTTGGAAGAGAACAAACAAGATGGCAGATCAGGTAGACGTGCAGTGAAGAGCTCCATCAGCAACATCATAGAATACCAGAACAAGCAGGCTCAGGGAATGGTGCCAGAACTCTGAACCACCTATAAAGGAATGTTTATAAGGTTGGAAGGCTTACAGCTAGGGGAATTTGTAGCAGAAGCAAGTAATCCAGTGCTTTCTAATTAAAGATTCTCAACTGCTCCCAGAACCGCCATCTTGGCTGAGACCAAATTGGGGAAGGATCTTAGCAGCAAAGGATACCTGACAGAACCGTGGAAATAAAGGTATGGACATTCTTTTTTTTTTTTTTTTTGGTATGTGTCCATTGATCTCTCACAGTCTGCACACCTCCATTCTGGTGACTAGAGGGGGTGCCTGAGTGAGTGGACACACCACCCTCACCCCTAGAGGGTTCTACTACGCATGTGCACGGATCTCCTCAAAATTGAAAGAGACAGTTCCACTTAAAACCAAACAGCTACAGCCAGCCGTAAACTGATTATAACTAGGAAAACAGGCCTGAATGGGGATTGTGGAGCAGAACAGGCAGACTAAAAAAGAAATAGGTTGAAAATTAAGTCCTGAGTTAGATCACAACAACTAACAGTGGAATCTTGAAATTTCTCAAGAAGAAGAGTGAAAAGGGAAGCCCATCTCCTGATCACATCTACCTGGAGGTAATCAGAAAGTATAAGAAATACCAAAATACACACCCATCTAAGTATTAAGGCTTCAGATAACTCCTGAATATGCCCAAAAAACAGAAGCAGATGGGAGGAACAAACAAGATGGCGGATCAGGTGGACGTATAGCAGAGAGCTCCGCCAACAACAACACAGAATACCCGACCAAGCAGGCTCAGGGGATGGTCCCAGAACTCTGAACCACATATAAAGGAATATT
>NW_006408911.1:1219888-1226252 GCF_000296735.1 Chrysochloris asiatica
GAGGTTGGCCCAGGATCAAACATTGTTTCGTTCTGCTGTGCATGGGGTCGCTATGAGTCGGTTCCGACTCGATGGCACCTGACAACAACAACAATAACAACAACAACAACTATTGTAAAATAGACACTTGAGTGGGAAAGAAAGGAATGTTGAGAAACATGATTAGAGAAAACTTGTAAGCCCGTCTTCAGCCTATAACTGACTGGAATACCTAAAAGGGGTTCTAGAACTTGCCCGGTGAAATAGGCCTCTTGCAAAGCCTTTACACAGTGCAGGACCTTAGGTGGAATCCTGAGTCCCATCCAGAACCTTATGAGGTGGGACATTCCCATTAGAAAGGACAAGCAGACCAGCCTGGAACAGCTACAGTGAAAGAAGATACATCTTCAAAGAAAGATCATCAGAAAAAACCCAAAACAAAAATCTCAGCATGACTGGCAACTACAAGTATAAGCAAGCTGTTCGCCAGGAAGACATTAAGGCTAGCAATCAAGTTCCCTCAGGACAAACTCCCCTCTAAGACTGAGACTCAGTCTCAGCAAGCATGTATGCTTGCTGGTGACCACATTGATCTACTGCTGAGTGGAAGAGAGGGAAAGGCAGCAATGAAGAAATGCGCTGAGTTCAACCACAGTCCATTGATTCCTGTTGAACTGGAGATGACAGAGAGAACCTGAGGAAGTGTTGGTTGGTCCAGAGTGTGGTAAAACTGAGGATACTTGAGCCCATGGCCTAGAGCTGAGAGTGAAGCATCCAGCTGATATGAAGTGAGGGGAGATACACAAGAACACCCAAACTTGCAGACAGTACCCTTTTGACCTAGCCTCGATGGCTCGATAAGCAGAACTCGACTAGAGGAAGATTACAATTTTTATTTATTTATTTATTTATTTATTTTTAATAAAGGAAGCAAGGGTAAATTGCTACACTTTTATGAACCTGACCTATACTCAGAGAGGTAGTTACTCTAAATACCAACAGAAAGGGAAAGAATCTTCACATCAACTATCAATGCTATCCCTTCTGTACACAGGGTAGATAGGGATGGGCAACTTAGACATTGGCTACCTAAAATGAGGGGGCAATAAAGGCACAAAGTGACTGGCTTACAAGGTTTCAAGAGGGAGTTTAGTTTAAGAGTATGGGGCAAAGAAAGAGTCCCCACTGAATAGCTGTCATCTTGTCTAGATGGGTCTGGTGAAAGAGATGGGGATAAGATTCATATGATTCAATAGTGAATAATTGTTATCATAACTAATTGTGACAGTCACAATTGTAAAGGTAGAAGTTTTGTAACAAAAACAGGGGAGTGGTTAATCTTACACTCCAGAAACAGAGGACCCTAGGACCATCAAAGGAGAGGTGCACAAGCAGAATGCAGGACCTTATCCAGAGAAGCAGCAACACCAGAGACAGAGGCAGAGATGTGGGCATGGAGAGGGAGAGCAGCTGAGGACTCTAGACTCATGGGAAAGAGAGTGACTAAGAGCTGGTGGTCAGAGGCAGACTAGCAGAATGTGCCCTTTGGAGGTGTAAATTATAATATATGCCTGAGTGGGTTTTTTGTTTTTTAATACTGTTAACTGATGGTACATGGAGGAGATTATAATTATTGTAATGAAACAAGCTGTATGATTTGTTGAATGTAAAACTGATGATCTGCCCTGTAAACTTTCACTCAATTCACAATAAGAACTTAAAAAAACAAAACAAAACAAAAAAACCACCTTAATGGCTTTTGAAAGCATGGGTCACAGAAAGTGGTGAGGTTGGATTTATTCATAAAACCAGTCAAGCCACCTAGGCAGAGAGGGTTGGAATAAAAGTAATTAAATCTAATTTTATTTTAACCCATTTCAAGTTATGTTTAAGCCACAGGACTCCTGGTGGTGCAAATCACAAAGTCAGCAGTTCAAACCCACCAGCTGCTCCTTGGGAATCCTGTATATAGAGTTGCTACGAGTCAGAACTGACTCGATGGCACTTCACAACAACAGTATACTTGTAACACCATGACTCCATAGCTGGCTATTACTATGTACCTAGTGTGTACAAGGTACCCATCTGTCAGTTTGATATACTGTGGTGGTTTGCATGCTGTTGTAGGTAAATGCTCTGTACTGTAAAGTCGGTTTGAACTGCAAGGTCGGTGGTTCAAACTCACCAGCCGCTCCCTGACCCTATACAGAGTTGCATTGGGTTGAAATGGACTCAACAGCACTTAACAATGAACAACAACAGCAATAATGCTGGAAGCTTTTGATATTTCAAATACTAGCAGTATCACCCCTGGTGTACAGGTTTCAACGAAGCTTTCAGATTAAGATCTAGTGACATATTTCTGAAAATGAGCCTTTGAAAACCTTATGAATTACAGAACATGGTCAGAGACTGACTTGTTTTCATTGGACATGTCATCAGGAGGGACCAATTGCTGGCGAAGGACATGACGTTTGGCGAAGTGGAGGTTCAGTAAAGGTGAAGGCATCCCACCAAGGGGGGCAGTGGCGCTAAGACCACAGCAGTCCACTCAAGCACAGCACTGGTCATGAAGATGGCACATAATTAGGTCATTTAAACAAAACAAAACAACAGCAAGTTGTGGTTCAGATGAAAGTTTGCAGAGCAAATTAATTTCCCACTTGGCATTTTATACACAGATGGTTCCCTGACATTGGTTGCAATCCCTGCCTGTTTCCATTTGCTCAGTTTTCCTGCCCATTCCTTCTTTCTTAACTTTGTTTTTGTCCTTTTGTCTTTGTATTTTGTTCTGAGAAGCGTGTTCTTCCTGGGCATTACTGCTACATTTGTAGTTACTCATTTGGCTGAGAAGGCGATTTCCAGGAGTAACTTTGGTTCAATGTTAGAAGGGTGTCTAAGGGTCTCAGGGGAGCCAGCAGTGTCTACTGGACTCATAAGTCTGGTCTTTTTCATGAATTTGGATCTTGCACTACCTTTTTATCCCATTCTGTGTGGTACTGTCTATTATGGTCCTGGTCAGAGTGGTTGTTGGTGGTAGTCAGGCATCATCTAGTTGTTCTGGTCTCAGCATAGTAGAAGCTGTGGTTCATGTGGTCCATTAATCGTTTGGACTAATTTCTTCCTTGAGTGTTTAGTTTTCTTCACTCTTCTTTGATCCAGACAGAAAGAGACCAATATTTGAACCTTACATGACATCTCACAAGCTTTATAAGACCCAGGTTGCTACTCAACAAAGTAGGATGTAGAATATTGTCTTTATAGACTATGCTATGCTAATCAACCTAGATGTCCTCCAAGACTCCAGTCCCTAGCCCTCAAACCCAGCATCCCAGCCTCAAGGAGGTATTTGGGTGTGGCTAAGAGGGGTTCATGATCGTGCACTCTGTGTGCTCTATTTTATATATGGGTATATTTGCAGCATGTACTAATGTATGTATGGGAATATCTGCAGTCAACCCTATATGCATATAGGTCTACACCCATATGCCTCTCCACCCCTGTTCTGCTTGCATAACTATCTCGGTATCTACTTGTACATTATTGTTTGTTATTACTACTATTGCAGGATTGTAAATATAGCAGTGTTCACTGTTGTTGACTTTTACTCTTGTACATCTCTCAGTGTCTTCCTTTGGCTTGGTTATGTTATGTTGACTCCCCCATATTGCATATTTTCTTTTCCTTTAAAGTTGTTGCTGTTGTTGTTGTTGTTAAGTGCCATTGAGTCAGTTACCACTCACAGTGACCCATTCATAGTTTCTGAGGAGCAGCTGGTGGGTTTGAACTGCTGACTTTGGGTTCAAACAGACCTTGTAGTTTAGTGCTTTATCCACACCAGGACTCCTTAAAGTTAGCATGTGTTTATTATCTTGTTAAATGCTATCAAGTTGGTTCTGACTCATGACACTACATAGGGTTTCCAAAGAGGGACTGGTAGGTCTGAATCACTGACCTTTTGGTTAGCAGTCCAGGACTTATCCTACAGTGCCATACCAGGACTTTTATGTTTACTATCCAGTTAGTCCTTTCCCCTCCAATTCCTTCTTATCCCTGGTAACTTTCAAAGAATATTTCTTTCTGTGTATAACCCTTTTCTTGACTTTTTGTAATATTTGTTTTTTGTTGTTGTTGTTAATGACTTATTTCATTTGGCATAATGTTCTTCATATTCATCTGTGTTGTGAGATGTTTGCAGATTTATTGTTATTCGTTAATGTTGTGTAGTATTCCATTGTGTGTATGTACTACAGTTTGTTTATCCATTCTTCCCTAAATGGGCACTTCAATGGATTGTTTCCATCTTTTTGCTCTTGTGCATAGTGCTGCAATGAATATGATTGTGCATATGTATATTTGTGTCTCAGCTCTTATTTCTCTTGGATACGTCCCTAAGATTATATGGTATTTTTATTTCTACCTTTTAGAAATAAGCACCATACCCATTTTCATAGTGGTTGTACCATTTTACTGTCCCACCGGTAGTGTATGAAAGTTCTGATCTCCTCACAGCCTTACCAGCATTTGCTGTTATCTGGCTTTGTTTTTATTTTTTGGTCAGTGCTATTATTGCTGGTGTGAGATATCACACATTGTAGTTTTGATTTGCATCTGTCTAATCCTGGTGTGGCACTGCGGGTAAATGCACTGGACTGCAATGTTGGTTTGAACTGCAAGGCTGGTGGTTCAAGCTTACCAGCTACTCCTCGGAAACCCTATCCAGGATTGCTATGTGTCAGAACTGACTGACTGGCACTTAACAACAACAACAACAATGGTTAACGGGGGAGCCCTGGTGTGGTGCTTGGACACCCTATACAGGGTCACTATGGGTCAGAACTGACTCAACACCACTTTACAACAACAATGACTAATTGGAATCCTGGTGTGGCACTGTAGGATAAGCATTGGACTGCTAGCTAAAAGGTTGTTGGTTCAAATCTACCAGCTTTTCCTTGGAAACTTTTGTTTTTTTCTTTGTGAAAACCAAGGTTTAATATTTGTGACCAAAAAAAAAAACAATGAAACTTTCTTGATGAATATAAGAGTGAGTCCAACATGGAATTTTCCCTGGTAACAGAAATGGGGTGAGGGAAAGCTAGCTCACAGGACACATGTACCAAGTGTCCTACTATTTATTAGGTTCTCAACCTTGGTTGTACCCCTGAGTCATAACATAGCCCTAACTCTGGTCCGGGAGCCCCCCAGAGGAACCTATCCAGAGGCATCTTAGAAGACAAGCTTAGCAGCAATCTGCTTCCAGAAGGTCAGAGCCTTGAAAACCCCACTGGGCAGCTCTGCTCTGCAACACCTGGGATCACCATGAGCTGGAATCAGCTCTTCAGCAGCTAACAGTGACTTTGGTTCAGATGCTGCCATGCATTTACAGCTGGATGCTTTGTTGTTAACATGGCTAATGCATCACAGAGAAAAAGCAAGGCTGATTGCTCTGAAAGAGGTGAGGTGTTTTAGACAGGCTCACTCTAATGCCCCTCAGAAACTTGAAAGGTCTAGGACAGCACCCCTGGAGCCCGAGTTACTGTTGTTAGTGCTTGCCTATGACTCTTTAACACATCGGGACCCGTATGTCTGAAGTAGAATGGATGTGACCTTTTGGAAGCAGATCTCCAGGTCTACCTTCTGCAACCTTTCTGCTAGTAGTTGAGCACGTAACTATATGTGTCACCCAGAAACTCTTGGTGTGGCACTGTAGGATCAGCAGTGGACTGCAAACCACAAGATTGGCAATTCAAATTCCTTGGAAACTTTTAAAGGGTTGCTATGAGTCGGAACCAACTCATTGGCACTTAGCAGCAACAACAACAATGGGTCATGGGAGTCCTGGTGTGGCACAGCAAGATAAGCATTGGATCGCTAACTGAAAGGTCAGTGGTTCAAATCCACCAGCTGCTCTTTGGAAACCCTATTCAGGATCCCTATGAATTGAAACCGACTTGATGACACCGAATAACAACAACAATAATGGCTAATGATTTTGAGTATCTCTTCATGCATTTGTTGGCTGCTTAAATGTCTCGTTTGGTGAAGTTCATGTACATTTCCCATTTTAAAATTGGGTTGTTTGTCTTTTTGTAGTTGAGGTGTTGGGGTTTCCATACATTTCAGAGATTAGACTCCTGTCCTGTATGTTGTTGCCAATTGAAAGAGAAAGTAATTTTTCCATGAAATTTCTGAAGTCTCCTCATAGTTGATTTTTAGGAGATCCCAGTCATCTAGTTTATTTATGTTTGATAGACTAATTAAGCCATAAATTAGTGTTCCTAGATTTTCCTCTGTGCATTCTTTTATGATCTTTATAGTTTTAGGTTTTACTTTTAGGTCTTTGTTCCATCTTGTGTTAGTTTTTGTATATGGTGAGAGATAG
>NW_006408911.1:1226992-1236646 GCF_000296735.1 Chrysochloris asiatica
AACAACAATAAAGAATGAGGAGTCCTGGTGTGATGCCATAGGATAAGCACTTGACCTCAAGGTTGGCTTGAACTGCAAGGTTCAAACTCACCAGCTGCTCCTTGGAAAGGGTCTCTATGAGTCTGAACTGACTCAGAGGCACTAAACAACTATAGAGACTGGCAAGTGTGAGACCACCTTGTGATCAGTTTTGCCATCTTGATAAAGAATGTTGGAATTTGGATAGGGATTGCATTGTACATGTAAATCACATTTTCACAATGTTTAGTCTTCCTATTAAAGGTCCTGGTACGGTTTTCTATTTTTGTAGGTCTCTTTTGGCAGTTCAAACCCACCAGCTGCTATGAGTCAGAACTTAACAACAACAGCTTTTGGTTTGTAGTTTTCTTCATGTAAGACTTTTACATCTCTAATTACGTTAACCTTATGTATTTTGACTTTGGTTGGACTATTGAACATTGATTTACTTAGTGGAGTCATCTTGATTAGTGTATTAAAATTCGACTGGTTTTCATGTGTTGATCTTTTACTCTGCCACTGTGCTAAATCCTTTTAGTTTCAGTAGATTACTTGTAGAGTCTTTGGGATTTTCTATTATCTGCAAACAGGGATAATTTTACTGGTTTCTTACCAAATTAGATGCTTTTATTTTATTTTTTTTTGCTTTATTGTTGCAACTATGACTCCCAGTACAATATTGAGTAAAAATGGTGATAAAGAGCATCCTTGTCTGGTTTCTATTCTCAAAGTAAATGTTTTCAGTCTCTCCCCATTGAAAATAATTTTGGTTATATATATATGCCTTAATTATGTTGAGGAAATTCCCTTATATTCATATTTTGCTGAGAATTTTCATTAGGAATGTTGTTGTCGTCAGGTGTCATTGCGTTGGTTCTGACTCGTAGTAACCCTATGTACAACAGAGTGAAACACTTCCCAGTCCTGTGCCTTCCTCACAACTGTTAGGCTTGAACCTGTTGCTGCTGCCTCTGTGTGTGTCACCCATTTCCTTGAGGGTCCTTCTCTTTTTTGCTGACCCTTGACTTTTCCAAGCATGACATCCTTTTCCAGGGACAAGGCCCTCTTAACAGCATGCTCAACGTAAGAGAGATGAAGTCTCGCCATTTTTGCTTCTAAGGAACATTCTGGCTGTACTTCATCCTAAACAAATTTGTTTGTTCTTCTGGCAGTCCATCATAGTTTTAACATTATTCTCTAACACCATAATTCAAAGGCATTGATTGTTCTATGGTCTTCCTTATTCATTGTCCAACTTTTACAAGTATTTGAGGCAATTGAAAATACCTCGTGTTTGTTGTTGTTGTTATTAGGTGCCATCAAGTCAGTACCAACTCATAATGACCTTATGCACAGCAGAACGAAACACTGTCGGATCCTGGGCCAACTTCACCACTGTTGCCACACTTGGGTCCATCAATGCTGCCACCTTGAAATTACTTGGCATGGCTTTTCTATCCAAGTTCTTACTTCCTGCCAAGTGATTGGGTATTGTTAAGTGCCATTGAGTTGGTTCAAATCCATAATGACTCTGTACCTGTATAGAGAAGCAGCTGGTGAGCTTGAACCACCGACCTTGCAGTTCAAACAGCTTTGCACTCTGGTGCATTAACCTACAGCGACATACAAGGACTGATTGGGTGGGACCGTGTAACTAAGATATACAGGGCTCTAAGGCTGGGATTGGTTAGTTTGGCCATCCAGCTAGATTTAAAAGGAGCCATCTTAGAAGCAGGACCATCGACAAAGAAAAGCATGAGTGCAGTGTGAGGTTCCTACCCAGAAAAGGGGCGACAGTAGAGGTGATGACAGAGGTGGTGGCATGGAAAGACAAAGGAGTTGTGGGTTCTAGGCCCATAGACTGAAGCAGATGCCAATGGGGTCATATGGCTGAGAGGCTGAAGACAAGATTGAGACTGAAGACAAGAGGCTGAAGACAAGATGCCAGCAGTATGACAGACAAGAGGTGTTCCTGACTGAGAACTGCTGCATCTTGAGTGTTTCTGAGCCTGAGTTTTTCTGACCCTGTTCACTTCCCTAATAAACCCCATAATCCTGAGTATTGTTAAGACTTCTGTGTGGCCATTACAGTAAAGTATTGAACCCAGATGTTAAGCAGAGAGTGCTGTGGGAAGGATGGTTGGTGTCAGAACAGGGTAAAGAAGGTTGTAGTGTAGAAGCCTGTCTGACTGTTTCCTAGGAATCGACCTTGGATTGATTTTGAGTTTGATTTTCTTTCCCTCTTGTGGAGCCAGGGGAAGTCAGACACAGTCTCCCACATGGCTTTTGATCAATTTCAGACTGAGGAAGATGGTTGATTTCTTCAATTTCATCATTATTGGCTTTTGTGGTTTATGCATAAGTTTGAATAATCGTGTCATTAAATAATCTTCCTTGTAAGTGTATGGATATTATCCTATCACAGACAGCATAGCATTCATAATAGATACTGAAATGTTCTTTTTGACAATGAACGTGACACCATTCCCCTTCAGTTTGTTGTTCCTTGCATAGTAAACTGCATGATTGATTTAAAATGGCCTGGGTTGTACTGAGGACCACATGGCACATACTGCTGATCCTCTCACAGACTCAGTTCCCAGACAGTGCTGAGCACAAAGCAGGTGTGTCATTTTACTGCAGTAAGCCCATCTAAGAACATACTTCATGAGCAATTAATTAAAATGTAAAAAAAAAAAAAACAGGAGGGAGTGCTTGGCTCCTAAAGTGAATAGTTCAATCAACACAAACAGTGCACAGCCACCTCCCACTGAGAGGACATTACTTTTCATCCCAACACCCACCGCGTGACTCCTGACTTGATGAGTACCAGGCAAGACCCAAGGACTGTAGTCAGAAGCAGGAGTAAAATGTCGAAATGTCTGGCTAGAGCTGGGGCCCTTGCGAATTCCCCTTAGAGCCCATCGACAATGGACTTACTTGATGCTCATCACTGGTTTTTTTCTCACCCCTGTCTTTTGTCTCCTTTTTGCTCAAATCTACTCTTGGCTTCCTTCCCATCCCATTTCCTACTGTCCTCAGTGTCTCTAGCATCTTTTGACCTGATGACAGTGACATTCCTGCTCAAGGTCAGCTGACCAGTGAAGAGAACTCCCCTCCCCTTTTCCCTCATTGTCTCCTTGGAAGTGCCTGAAAGTCCCACTCTGTCATAAGACGGAGATTTCAGGAGACACATAGTTATAGGGAAATGGGCCACCCAGGAGACTGGCACCCAAAGTCACTGTTGCCCACTTAGTTGCAGCAGCTGCAACACAAACACCAATAGTGTGTGGCTTTAAGGAACAGGAAGTTACTGTCTTTCAGTTTTGGAGGCTGGAAGTCTGAATCAGGGCATCAGCTCTAGGAGAGGGTCCTTCTGTGTTAGCCGCCCTGGGAGTTCTTTGGTGCTCTTGGTATCGTCTGGCATAGCCTGACATCTGTCTTCCTTGTGTGTGTCTGTGCTTACTTATGTTCTGTTCTTTCTATAGTATGATGTATGATACTTAGGAGTATTCTGATATATATTCATTAATATATAGCAAAAAAAAAAAAAAAAAAATCTCTATTTCCAAGCAGGGCCACATTAACACTTAGAGAGGTTAGGACTTCAATTCATAAGGTTACTATAGTGGTCGTCAATGCTGGGTAGTGAATGATGACAAACTCCTGTGATTATAACACTAGTTTCATTTTGCTCATGAGTATGCACGTTGGCTTAGGTGACCGGGTTGGCGCTGCTCCACGTGTCCAGGCTGAATGGGCAGCATGTCTCAGGACAGTCGTTTCATGGGGACAGCAGACATGTGAGAGAACAGCTCTACTGCACAGTGCTATCTCAAGGTCCTGCTGGTACCATGCCTGCTAACATCTCATTGGCCAAAGTGAATCACATGATGAAGCCCAGCAATAAAAGAATAGGGGCATATGCTCTACCTTTTGTGGAGAAACTGTATAGTTACATGGAAAAGAACAGCAGAGACAGGAGGTGATGACTAATTGGGGCCAGTCATTCAGTCTAACACAGTCAGTAGCACCTGAGTGTTCATTGTGTCCATCACCCCATCTCTCAGTTGGTCTTACTGTAGTGGCTTGCACATTACTGTGATTCTGGAAACTATGGTACTGGTGCTTAAAATACCAGCAGGGTCACACATGGTAGACAGGTTCCAGCAGAGCTTCCAGAATAAGATAGACTACTCTTTAGTAGTCTATTCTGAAAATCAGCCAATCAAACTCCTTTGAACCACAGCAGAATACTGTTCAGCATAGAGCTGGATGATGAGCCTCCTAGATTGGAAGACACTCAAAATCAACAGTGGCTGCCACAATGGACACTAACATTGCGAAGACAGGGTAGAACCTGACAATATTTATTGTGTTGTATTTGGGATCACCATGAGTCTAAACCAACCAACATGAACTAGGTTTCATTCACAGGAAGTAGTAATGGGAAGATCTGGCAGATTAAACTCATACACTTCTATGAGGAGAAATAAGGATATAGGCAATGTTCTGATCATTCTCTAAATGGGACAGGAATTTTGACAAGTGAAGGCAATGTGAAGGCACTGGATGTCAGTGAATGTCAGTGAATCTCAAATTTGAGTATGCATCAGAATCACTTAAGATATTTATTTACACCAAGGGCTAGCTTCCACCCTCAGAATTTCTGATGCAGTAGGTCTGGGGAGGGGAGTGGTCTGAGAATTTGAACAGATTTCCTGGTAATTTTGACATATTTCCAGGCAATGCCAATGCTGTTGGTTTGGTGACCACAGTTTGAGAACCACTTCACAAGGGGAGGATGATCACTAAAGGCAAGCTGATATTCCTACATGACAGTTTTGCCTACGTTTGATCTAACCCTCTCCCCTTTGATTCATACCAATGCTATTCCACCACATTTTGTCCATCTGTTCTGAAGCCCCTCATTCCCATTTTTCTCCCTCTTGAATCCACAGTTCCTTTTTGTTCCCAGAGATCTCTTTCCCACTTCATCTACCCCCTAGCATGTTAGCCTGTATTCCTTTTCTTTCTGCTTCTAGAAGGTGATAGGACCCAGAGAAGCGTGAGGCTGGAATGTATCCAGCAGACAGACTGGTTGTAGCCGAGGCAGCCTGAGTCTTAACCTGCAGGGGAAACACTTCATATTTTGGGTGGAAATTGCCAGTTGATATGATGATGATATCTTAGGAAACTTTTGGGTCCCATGGCTCTATCCTCTTATGACTTGTTTATCTTTTTGCATCTGTACTACATCTTTGTACTTTCACTTAGAAACTATGTTTAGTGTCTGGTGACAACCATCACAAGACACCAATTTTAATGACTTGTGAGGGCTGAAAATGGTTCACATGAGGCCATATCAAGTGTGTCATTAAGCTTACCCAGGGGTTTGGGATCCAATACACTCTTAGAATTCAACCCAGTTCTAGCACTGTCCAGAACATTGGCCAGCCTGGACTGGATTGCTAGGGAGATGTTGACAATTGGTTCTGACAGAAAGAGACAGAGAAAGGAGGTCACTACACTATGGTCTACCAATGGCTTCTAACAAATTGAGATCCAGGTTGTCCACAGCTAAACTTTTTTCTTTCTTCCTGTTTCTCATCTTCCTTCTTTCAGTCTTCTACATTGTCTTCTCAAAATCTGCTACTGTACACCAAATTCTACATCTTGGAACGTTCTTCCTCTGAGCCTGGATAGGGAGTGAAGCAAGTACGAAATCCATACTCTCTTTTCCCTGCCATTGGAGAAGACGGTATGTTAGAACATTTTACTTAACTCAATGGTAATTACTAAGGTTACTAACCTTGTTAACCATTTGTTAACAAACCTTGACCACCACTGAAATGGTAAATAAACACAATGTAATGTTTATTTTCTTGATTGCGTGACTCTCTACAATGACTCTGCATGACTCTACCGCTGCTTCTGACCTGGCTGGAGTAGAGACATCAATAGTGAAGGAATCTTTCTTTCTGTAAATGAATGAATGAAATTAATCTCCTCTGCATTCACTTTATATTAGTGTGTTTTACCACAAATTTAGTGGCTTCAAACAGCACAAATATTGATCACCTCATAGTGTCTTTTGGTTAAGAGTCTAGGCATAGATAGTCTAACTGGGTCCCCTGCTCAGAACCCCATCAGCCTGCAATCAACATATTGGCTGGATCTATAGTCTCATCATAGGTTCATTTAGGGTAAGAACAACTTCAAATTTTTTCAGGCTGTTGACAGTAATAGTCTTCTGTGGTTTTAGGACTTCCGTCACTGTTTTCTTGCTTATTGTCAGTTGGAGTCATTCTCTGTGACTAGAGGGCACCCACAGTTCCTTTCCACATGGCTCCTCCCATAGGCTATCTCACCATGTGACATCAAACAAGAGACAGGTGCTCTTACTCTCATGTACTAAGACGGAGCCTTATATAATATAATGGGTCACAGAAGTGAGAACCTGTCACCATTGCCATCTTCAGTTGATTAGAAGTCAGCCACAGGGGCAGAAATTACACATGGATGGGAACATCAAGAGGGTCTGTCTGTCACCTCCTTTTTCCATTCTGAAGAGGTAATGCAGGCATTTCATAGTTCTCCCAAATCATTTCACTTTTCTGGGAGTCCTGGGGTGGTGCTGTCAGATCAGCACTGAACTGCTAACTATCAGGTTAGTGGTTCAAACCCTATACAAGGTCTCTATGAGTCAGAACTGACTCGACAGTACTTAACAACAAGGCCTTCTGGCTGGCTGATGCTCAGTTCTAGAGGTCTCTTACTCCATTCAGAAATGATCATACAGAGCATTTCTACAATAATCCTACTATTTAGAAAGAGGACTCCAAGACTGTTAGCCTCACCACATGTTACATTTCACCACTTAATATTAGTTCATTCAATAAATATTTACTGAATAACTATCATATGCTAGACACTAGGAATACAATTGAGAACATGCCAGAGACCCTGCTCTCTTTGCGTTCACATTCTAGCTAGGGGAGAGAGACAATAAACAACTGAACAAAGAAATGTATAAACACATGGGAAGTGCTAGAGAAATAATGGAATGGGACAGAATGTGTCAGAAGAGAACTTTAAACAAGAGACTCAAGGAAGACTCTTAAGTGGTGGTATTTGAATGATGAAAAGGAACTAGTCACATCACAATTTTGGGTGTGGGGAGACATTTACGGTAGGGGAACAGCAAGTACAAAACCTGAGACTCTAAAGAACTTGGATTGTTTGAATGAAAGCCCTTCAGCTGGGTTTGGAAACCCTATACAGGGTCGTTATGAGTCAGAACAGACTCAATGGAACTTCACAACAACAACAACAACACTATGAGTAGGAGAAGGTTGACAGCAGATCGTTCAGGCTTTTATGCATCCTGGCAAAGAGTTTGGATTTGATTGCTCTGTGATGGGAAGTTACTAGAGAGATTTCAGTAGTGGCAGCATCTGATCTAGTTTATATTTCACAGGAGAATTTATGCTTCATAGAGAATTGGGTTTAAGGCAACAAGAGTGGAAGCCAAGGGACCCATAAGAAGACTATAGAGGTATGTTGTCCAGGCAGGAGATTTTGTTGATTGGAGGTAACACTGCAGGCATCAAGATGGTGGAAGTATTTGGACTTGGGATATATTTGGACTTGTCTCATTTTTCTCCTAAACTTTGGAGTCTAAAACTTTCTAGTTGTGCACTAGGGAAAGAAATCAAGGAAGAAGTCCTTGAACTAAAAATGAACAGTCTCTTTAGATTTGGGAATGTTTGAGAACCTCTATGATACGAGATTTTAAAACTCATATATTGTTGTTAAGTGCCATCGAGTCAGTACTGACCGATAGCAACCTTATGCACAGCAGAATGAAACACTGCCTGATCCTGGGCCAACCTCACTACTGTTGCCGTGCTTGAGCCCATTGATGCTGCCACTTGGCCAGTCAATTTCATTGGGAGTCTTCCTTGTTTTCTCTGAGTCTTCACCTTACCAAATATGATATCCATCCTTCTCCAGCGACTGCTCCCTCCTGACAATATGTCCGAAGTATGAGAGACGAAGTTTAGCCATCTTGGCCTCTAAGGAGCACTCTAACTGCACTTCTTCCAATACGGATCTATTGGTTCTTTTGGCAGCCCATGGCACTTTCAATATTCTCCTCCAACACCATAACTCAAATGCATCAATTCTTCTACAGTCTTCCTTATTCACTGTCCTGCTTTCGTATGCATATAAGGTTATTGAAAATACCATGGCTTGGGTTAGGTGCGCCTTAGTCCTCATGCTGACATCTTTGCTCTTCAACACTTTAAAAAGGTCTTGTGAAGCAGATTTGCCTAATGCAATATGTTGTTTGATCTCTTGACTGCTGCTTCAATGAGTGTTGATAGTTGATCCAAAAAGAATGAAGTCCTTGACAACTTCAATCTTTTCTCCATTGATAAGAATGTTGTTTATTGGTCCAGTGGTGAGGATTTTTGTTTTCTTGACATTGAGATGTAATCCATACCGAAGGCTGTGCTCTTTGATCTTCATCAGTAAATGTTTTAAGTCCGCTTCAATTTCAGCAAGCAAGGTTGTATCATCGGCATATCACAGGTTATTAATGAGTCTTCCTCCAATCTTGATGCCACGTTTTTCTTCATAGAACCTAGCTTCTTGGATTATTTGCTCAGCATACAGGTTGAATAAGTATGGTAAAAGAACACAACCTTGTAGCACACCTTTTTAAATTTTAAACTCTTCAGTATTCCCATGTTCTGGTCGAACAACTGCCTCTTGGTCCAGGTACAGATTCCTCATGAGCACAATTAAGAGTTCCAGAATACTCATGCTTCACAATATTGTCCATAGCTTGTCATAGTCAATAAAGCACAGGTAAACATCTTTCTGATATTCTCTGCTTTCAGCCAAGGTCCATCGCATATCAGCAATGATATCCCTCGTTCCACAACCTCTTCTGCACCCAGCTTGAACCTCTGGAAGCTCTCTGTCAATATATGATTGTAGCCGTTTCTGTATTACCTTTAGTAAAACTTTACTCGCATGGGATATCAGAGATTGTCTGATGATTTCTGCATTCCATTGGGTCACCTCCCTTTGGAATGGGCACAAATCTGGATCTCTTCCAATCGGTCGGCCAGATAGTTGTCTTCCAAATTTCTTGGCAGAGATGAGTGAGCGCCTCCTGTGCTGCCTCACTTTCTTGAAAGATTGCAGTTTTTATTCCAGCAATTCCTAGTGCCTCGTTCTTTGCCAATTCCTTCAATGCACCGTGGACTTGCTCCCTAAGTATCATTGGCTCTTTATCATATGCTACCTCTTGAAATGGTTGAACATTGACTATTTCTTTTTGGTACAGTGACTCTGTATTCTTTCCATCTTCTCTTGATGCTTTCTGCATCATTCAATAAGTTGCCCAGAGAATCTTTCGGTAATGAAAGTCGAGGCTTGAATTTTTTCTTCAGTTCTTCCAGCTTGAGAAATGCTGAGCGTGTTCTTCCCTTTTGGTTTTCTGACTCCAGATCTTTTCACATTTTGTTGTAATATTTGGCTTTATCTTCTCGAGCTGATCTTTGAAATTTTCTGTTCAGATCTTGGACCTCCTCATTTCTTCTATTTGCTTTAGCATCTCTA
>NW_006408911.1:1236776-1257272 GCF_000296735.1 Chrysochloris asiatica
TGGGATATATTCAAGGTCATATTTTGGCTCTCGTTTACTTGTTTTCATTTTCTTCTGCTTCAGTTTGAATTTGCATATGAGTAATTGATGGTCTGTTCCACAGTCTGCCCCTGGCCTTGTTTTGATTGAGGATATGGAGCTTTTCCATCGTCTCTTTCCACAGATGTAGTCAATTTGATTTCTATGTATTCCATCTGGTGAGGCCCATGTGTGTAGTTGTCTTTTATGCTGTCTAAAGAAGGTATTTGAAATGAACAAATCATTGATTTTGCATAATTCTATGATGCATTCTCCAGCATCATATCTATCACCAAGGCCGTATTTTCCAACTACTGATCCTTCCTCTTTGCTCCCAACCTTTGCATTCCGATCACCAGTAATGATCAATACCTCTTCACTGCATGTTTGATCAATTTCAGATTGAAGACATTGATAGAATTCTTCTATATCATCCTCACTGGCTTTAGTGGTTGGTGTGTAAATTTGAATAATAGTGGTATTAACTGGGCTTCTGTACAGTGTAGGCCCATGATATTATCCTGTCACAGACAGTGTTGTATCTCATGACTGATCTGAATATGTTGTTTTTGACAACACCATTCCTCTTCAATTTGTCATTCCCGGCATAGTAAACTATGTGGTTGTCAGACTCAAAATGGCCAATACGAGTCCATTTCAGCTCACTAATGCCTAAGATATGGATGTTTATGCATTCCATTTCATTTTTGACAACTTCCAATTTTCCTAGATTTATACTTCGTACTTTCCATGTTCTGATTTTCAACAGTTTACAGCTGTTTCTCTTCATTTTGAGTTGTGCCCCATCAGCAAATGAAGATCCTGCAAGCTTTACTCCACTCATGTCATCACAGTCAACTCTACTTTGAGGAGGCAGCTCTTCCCCAATCGCATTTTGAGTGCCTTCCAACCTGAGGGGCTCATTTTCCGGCACTATATCTGAGAGTGTTTCTCTGCTATTCATAAGGTTTTCAGTGACTAAAGATTCGGAAGTAGTTCATCATTCTTTCTTCCTAGTCTGTCTTTTTCTGGAAGCTCATCTGAAACCTGTCCACCATGGGTGGCCCTGCTGGTATTTAAAATACCGGTGGCATAGCTTTCAAAATAACAGCAACTCACAAGCCACCACAGTACGACAAATTGACAGGCGAGTGGTGGCCCTTTGATTTTAAGTGGAAACTGTCACTTTAAATTTTGAGGAGATCTGTGTGAATGCGTAGTAGAACCCTCCAGGGGAGGGGGTGGGGTGTCCATTCGCTCAGGCATCCCCTCTTGTCACCAAAATGGAGGTGTGCAGACAGCAAGAGACCAAGGAACAGATACCAAAAAAAGAATGTCCACATCTGTATCTCCGCAGTTCTTTCAGGTGTTCGTGGTTCTTCTGATCCCTCTTCCACTTAGTCTCTCCCAAGCTGGTGTCTCTGGGAGTAGCTAAGTGTCTTGAATTAGAAAGCATTGGATTTCTTGATTCTGCTACAAATTCCCCTAGCTGTAAGCTTTCCAATCTTCTAAATATTCCTTTATAGGTGGTTCAGAGTTCTAGCACCATCCCCTGAGCCTGCTTGGTCTGGTATTCTGTGTTGTTGGTGATGGAGCTCGTCACTGCATCCAAAAGTCATATAGACTAACATACTAAAAAAAGGAAAACAGCATTTGTGTGTGTGTGTGGGGGGGGGAGGTGATATGGAGAAGTTGTCTACTGCTGGTAGGAATGCAAAATGGTATAGCTGATGTGTAAGACAGTTTGGAGGTTCCTCAGACAGTTAAACATAGAACTTCCATATCACCTGTCAATTCCACTCGTAAGTATATATCCAAAAAAATAGATAGCAATTATACACACAAATATAGGTACACCAATATTTGCCCAGCATTATTCACAATAGCCAAAAGGTGGAAAGAACCCAAGTGTTCATCAACAGATGAATGAATAAACAAAATGTGGTAATACACACAATGGAATATTACTTGGCCACAAAGAGAAATGATATCCTGATATCTACCACATCATGTAGATCTTTATACTGAGTGAAATAAGTCACCCACAAAAGGACAAATATATATTATATGATACCACTTATATGAAATACTTAGAATATAGTCAAGTGCATAGTAGCCGATGTTTATTAGTGGTTACCAGGGGAAGGAGAGAGTGAGGAAGGGAAAGCCTGGCTTCGAAGACATATGGTTTTACTGTTCCTTTTTGTTGTTGCTGTTAAGTATCGATAAGTCAGTTCTGATTCACAGTGACCCTGTATAGGGTTTCTGAGCAGTGGGGTAGTGGGTTTGAACCACCAGCCTTTTCAGTTAGCCATCCAGTGTTTTATCCTACAGTGCCGCTGCAGGACTCCTTGTTTATAGTGCTGTAAAGTTTGGCAGTGGAGCTTGGTGATGTTTGTGCATACAGCCTCATAGATCTAATTGATCCCACTGAATTGTAATGTGGAAAATGTTTAGTTGGCAAATGCTGTATTAGATACATGTTTTCACAATAACAACAGCAACAAGAAGCTATAGAGAACTTTCTCCTGTTCTACCTTCAGAAAGACCTCCTTAAAGGCCCCCGCCATCGTTGTTCAGCAGCATGAGGCCTTGGTCCAAAGCAGAGTCTCAAGATCCCTAGAATTTTGCTGAATGAAGAATTCCACATGCTAGATTATTGTGCAAACTGACCTTTGCCTCCTAGTGCAATTGTGGGACATCCATAACTATGTGATCTGTGATTCAGGGATTGAAAAGAGAAGGCAACTGAGTCCCCAGGGCATGCAAGAGCATGGTTTTGTGCTGAAGTGTGTAGCAAAGTCTTGTTAAAATAGAGGCACAGTCCAGCATGTGGCTAAGAACACAGATACTGGATATTGAGTGCCTGGGTTTGCATCTCTGGGATAATAAGCACTGGACTGCTAGCCACAGGGTCAGTGGTTCAAACCCACCACCTGCTACTTGGAAACTCTATATAGGGTTGCTATGAGTCAGGATCAACTTGATGGTGCTTAACAGCAATAACAACAAGTGTGGCACTGCACGGTAAGTACTGGGTTGCTAACTGAAAGGTCAGAGGTTCAAACCCACCTACTGCTCCTTGGAAATCCTCTGCAGGGTCACTATGAGTTGCAACCTACTCCACGGAACTTAGCAACAAGTATATAAGGAAGAGACCTGATGTGGCACTGTAGGATAAACACTTTCACACCCACCCAGCTGCTCCTCAAAAATCTTATCCAATGTTGCTATGAGTCTGAACCGATTCAACAGCACTTAACAGTGCTCGATACTTATGAAATAAACATACATGCTATAAAAGTGTTTAGTACATTAAAAATACTAGGTAATGTATTTTATCTTATTTTCTTTAAGACCCTCTTAGTGTGATGCTGCTAACTGAAAGGTCAGTGGTTCAAACCCATCAGCTCCTCTCTGGAAACACTATACAGGGTTGCTATGAGCCAGAACCCACTCCACAGCACTCAACAACAAGTATATAAGAGAAGTCCTGGTGTGGCATTGTAGGATAAGCACTGGACTTCTAGTCTCAAGTTTGGCAGTTCAAACCCACCAGCCACTTCTCAGAAACCCCATAGAAGGTCATTATGAGTTGGAATTGACTCAACAACACTTAACAAATATATAATGAAAAGTCCCTGGGTGATACAAATGGTTTTCTTTCAACCCATAACCAAAAGGTTGACAGTTCAAGCCCAGTAAGCAATGCTGTGAAAAAGAGGTGATCTGCTTCAGAAGAGAAGCCCTAGAAAACAATTCTACTTGGAAACACAGGGAGTCTCCATGAGTTGGAGTTGACCTTATGACAAAAGGTTAGGTTGTTTGAATATGTTTTTTGTTGTTGTTAAGTGCCTTTGAGTCGGTTCCAACTCATAGCAACCCCATATAGGATTTCCAAGGAGCAGCTGGTGAGCTTGAACCCACCGACCCTGCATTTCAAACTGACCTTCCAGCTCATTAACCCACAGAAATATTATTAAAAATGTAAGTTCTTCTTCTTTTACTTGAAATGTCAGCACAGGTACTGAAGATAAAATTATAGGGTTTTGTGTCAAACAGATCTGATTTAACTTCCAGTTCTGCTGAAAACTGACCTCGGATGAATCATTTCACCTCACCAGCAGCTTCTTTTTCTTTCCCCAAGGTAAAACAGGAAGAATAATAAGATGTGTGACGTGCTGGTAAATAGTTAATAATGAACTCCCTGAAAGTTTTCTTTTATTAAAGTTGCTACTGAGTCAATTCCAACTCTTGCAGACTCCGTGTGTGTCAGAATATAGCTGTGCTCCATAAGGTTCTCAGTGGCTGATTTTTTAGAAACAGATTGTCAGTTCTTTCTTTCAAGATGGTGGACTCGAACCACCTCTATTCTTGGCTAGTAGCTGGTCTCCAGAAATTAAAGAAGTCTTATTTGTAGCATCTGCTGATTTCCTTGGTGTAAACACTTCTATTATAGCTGACTGATGTCAAGCTTTCTAGGTTACGTCAGTAAGCATGGAGTTACGAAGAAACTTACACATTTGGCTCTTAGGAGTTGGTATGAGCTGGTTCCAGCACACTAGTGAATGAAAACAATAGCTACCACTTACTGCCTACTTAATAACACAATTAACTTAATTAACACAAAGTTAATCTCAGTGAAATAGAGCATTTCACTTAATCATCAAAGCATCACTATGATACAAGTATTAATACTAATCCAATTTTACAGTGTAAAATCACATTTAATGCATTTATATGACATTTGATAGTATCAAATCGAGTTGAATGGACACAATTAAGTAGTGTGTTCAAGATTCCACTGCCAACAGGAATGAAAATCACCTAGTGGAGTGTCTGGTGCCTTTGACTTATTCAAGACAAGGTGAACATTCATGTTATGACTTGTACAATATAAGGGGAGAGCTTTCTTCATGACTTTTAGTCATTCCTATACTGGACTCTGGGTGTGGTGCTATAGGACCAGCATTGGACTAGGAACCACAAAGTCAGCAGTTCAAACCCACCAGCTGCTCCCTGGAAACCCTATACAGTATTGCTATGAGTCAGAACCGACTCGACGGCATTTAACAACAATGACAACAAATACTGCCTTATTGGTCTTCATAACATTCACTCCTGACTGTCATGCTTCTAAAGAAACTAAAACTCTGGTCCTTTCCTTCAAAGTGGAAATGAAGGAATGAAGTTCAAAGACACACTCTCTTAGTTATTTAAATGCTGCTGTTGTTGTGTGCTGTTGAGTTTGGTTCTGACTCATTGCGAACATGTATAGGGTTTCTGAGGCTGTAAGATTTCACAGAAGCAGAAAGCGTCATCTTGCTCCCTTTGAGTGGCTGGTTGGCTTGAACCACCGATGTTGTGCTTAGCAGTCCAGTTCTTTTCCTACAGCACAACCAGCACTGCTAGATAACATTGGGAATTTGATTCTAGACAGACTTGGAAGAAAGACTGGGGGTGGGGAGAGGATGGGACTGTCTATTAAGGATCTACTATGTGCAGATGTAATTTCATCCTCACAGAAATAGGATTCTCCTTACCTTGTCATTCAACAGATGAAGAAACAGAGGTCCAGAGAAATGCAATGACTTACCCAATCTTACGTCGCTCGTGTATGGTCCCATCACCCATTGGTCAGTTTGTTGTACTGTGGTGGTTAGTGTGTTGCTGTGATCCTGGGAGCTATGCCACTATTTCAAATACCAGCAGCATCACCCATGGAGACAGTATTCAGCGGAGCTTCCAGACAAAGGCAGACTAGGTAGGAAAGCCTAGAGAGCTACTTCTGAAAATCAGCCAGTGAAAAAACCTATGGTCACAAGAGAAGATTGATATACTGTGGGAGGATGAGCCCGTAGTGTGGAAAGCACTCAAAACACACAGCAGCTACACAATGGACTCGAGTAGACCAATGACCAGGAAGACAGTGCTTTGTTCAGTTGTGCATGGGACTGCCATGAGCTTTGACTTGGTGGCAACTAACAACAACAGTAAATGCCAATGCTGGGATCTGAGCCCAAGACTATATGGTTCTCTGCTCATGCTTCAGTTGCCCTGTTGTGTGAACTTTCACATCTGTGAAATAATGGGCAGAGCCTTGTGGACAGGATCAGAAACAGCTCTTGGCAGCTAGCCTCAACTCTTCTCTCTCTGACTCCAGTCAGTAGGAGCAGTGGTACCACCAATGTCACGATTGGAGGCCTAGAAAAACACAGGGGCCCTGCTGTGGGCCTTGGTGCTATTTATATTAAACACCTCAGACCATGCCCCTGGGAAGCCTAAAGCCCTGGCTGGTTGATGAGAGAAAATACCAGCCAGTGCTCCATTTCTGGTGACCGTGTGCACACATGCCAAAAAACAAAGCAGCCCGTTTTAGCTCATGACCAAGCTAACTTCCAGATTGCAGCAATCCAGTCTGACTTGTAGGACTAACATGCACTGGGCCTTATTTGCTTTAGGTCCAGGGCCTGTATTCAGAACAAACTTGCATTTAACTACTTACCTGTGTAGCAGGAGGATCTATGTGGATGAGATTACATGTGAAAGTACCTTGGTAAACACTGAAAAACATATTACTGCTTTAGTGTCATGGGTTTTCTATACCAACAAATTGAATGAAGGGATGTTATCTTTTACTCCTGTGAAGGGGAATACCAAGACTGCTCATTTTCAAAATCTTTCAAAATGGGAAGAGCATTCATTCGTAAGACATTATCTGAATATCTTCCATGTTCCAGAGATTGGTGGGTGTCCAGCTTATAAAAATGAATTTGATGGTAACCAAAAAGACTATTCATTCATAAAATGTGCAAAGAATTTGGATGGACATTTAATCAAAGAGGACAGTCACGGTTAGTCATTGTGGTTTTATGTGCCATCAGTGGCTTTTGACTCATAGCAACACGAGAGGACAGAGTAGAACTTCCTCATAGGGTGTCCTGAGCTTTGATCTTTATGGTAGCTGGTCATCAGATCTTTTCTTCAATGGAGCTGCTGGTGGGTCCAAACTACTGACCTTTCAGTTTGTAGCAGAATGCTTAATTATTGCGACACTAGGGCTTCTTCAGTAGTCATTGCAAACTTAAAGCAAACCTATTGCTGTCAAGTTGATTCAGACTTTTAGCAAACCTTTAGAATGGCCTCATAGGGTTTCCAAGGCTGGAATAGTTACCACGTAGACTGCCACATCATTCTTCTATTCTGACTTGCAGCCAAGCTAGCTAATACTTCCAAGACCGTCAATCTTTATGGGAGCAGAGAGCCTCATCTTTCTCTGGTGGCTGGTGGGTTTGAACTGACAACGTTGTGGTCAGCTGCTCAGTGCCTCACCAGAGCTCCTTATTTTATCATTGTTGCTGTTAAATGCTGTCAATTCCGTTCCTACTCATAGCGACCTTGTATAGAATTTCTGAGGAACAACTTGTGGGTTTGAACCAATAATGTTGCAGTTAGCAGTCCAGTACATAGCCTACAGTGCCACACCATGATACCATTATTTCAACATTTGTTACTATCTTTGTAACATGCCATCGAGTCATTTGCAACTCACAGCGACCCGGAATAGGGTTTCTAAGGAGCAGCTGGTAAGTTTGAACTGCTGACTTTGTGGTTCAAAATGACCTTCCAGCCAGTGTTTTAACCCAAAGTACCACACCAGGACTCCATTTTTTTCATTGTTGTTGTGTGCCATCGAGTCAGTTCTGACCCATAGCAACCCTGTACAGGTTTCTGAGGAGTGGCTGGTGAGCTTGAACCGCCAACCTAGTAATTCAAACCAACTTTGGAGTCCAGCACATTATTAACCCACAGTGCAACACCAGGACCCCCCTTTTCTCCTACTAGAATGGTTACAATAAAAAACAAGCCAAAACAGAAAATAACAGGTGTTAATGAGGATGTGGAGAAATTGAAATCTTCTCTAATTGGTGGTGGTAATGTCACATAGTACAGTTGCTGTGAAGTCAGATGATTCTTAAAAAATTTTAAACCCTAATCTGACCCAGCTATCCAAATTCTAGGTGTATATACAAAAGAACAGAAAGCAGCAGGCATACAGAACCGGAAACCTGTACACCAGTGTTCATCGCAGCACTAATCACAGTAGCCAAGAGGTGGAAACAACATGAATGTCCACCAAAAGATGAATGGGTCATCACAGTGTGGTATACACAGCAGTAGAATATCATTCAGTCATGAGGAAATATGAAGTTCTGAAAGGACAAATATTATATGACCCCCATGTGTCTAAACAGGTAAGTGTATAGAGACTAAAACCAAGGATGGGAGGAAGGCAGAAAGGAGAAGTTATTGCTTAGAGGGCACTGAGATTTTGTTAATGGTGGTGGAATCATTTGCAAACTAATAGTGACAGTGGTTGTACAACATGACAAATGGAATCAATGCCATGGAATTGTATGTATCAAATTGTTGAATTGGCAAATGTGCCACAATTGAAAAAAACATTCGATATGATTCGTTTTACCATGAAGCTTGTAGTCTTGTTGGGGAGGCAACTTAATCCAAGAATCCCATAAGCACATCTAAAATTGCAACTGTGAAAAATATTATGGGAGTGAGTTAGTTCGTTCAAGGAAAGCTCATAATCGGGGAACCTGGCTCAGTCAGTGGGATCAGGGGATGCTTTCCCACGAAGGAACAGTTGAGCAGTGAGATAGAGAAAGAAGGTGGGTAATAGAAGGAGAATCCCAGGTAGAAGGAAGAACCTTGACAAGGACTGAAGGCTGAAGCATGGCTTATTTAAGAGCAGAAAGAAGATCAGAATCTCTGGACCATTTGGTGTAGGATGAAACCAGAGAAGTGGACAGGAATCACGTTAAAGCTTTTTGTGTCTCTCCTGAGAACAATGGGAAGGAATTGAAGATGCAGACATTGTGATGGCATGACCGATGCTGTCATTATCATAATGCATCTATGCAGGATAGTGTGGAGTCCTGGTGTGGGTTAATGCTCTGGACTGTATAGTCCTTTTGAACTGCAAGGTCAGCGGTTCAAGCTCACCAGCTGCTCCTCAGAAACTCTATACAGAGTCACTATGGGTCAGAATCGACTCAACAGCAATTCACAACAACAATACAGGATATAGTACACAGGGATGAAAGGCGAATGGATGGAGGAGCTCGGAAACTCAGGCATACTAACTCATCAGCCAAGGAGAGAAATGAAGGTGAAGAGAGAAGTGGGAGAGATTCCAGGGAGATTTAGAGGGCTTTGACTTTTGTGTGTGTGTATGCATTCATTGTCAAAAAGAACATATCCAGATCAGTTATGAGGTACAACGCTGTCTGTGATAGGATACTATCCATACGCCTACAGGTAAGACTAGTTAATACCACTATTATTCAAATTTACACACCATCCACTAAAGCCAGTGAGGATGAAATAGACGAATTCTATTAACTTCTTCAATGTGAAATTGATCAAACTTGCAATCAAGATGTATTGATCATTACTGGTTATTGGAATGCAAAGGTTGGGAACAAAGAGGAAGGATCAGTAGTTGGAAAATATGGACTTGGTGATAGAAATGATGCTGGAGATCGCATGATAGAATTCTGCAAAATCAATGATTTGTTCATTTCAAACACCTTCTTTAGAAAGTATAAGAGACAATTATACACATGGACCTCAACAGATGCAATACACAGAAATCAAATTGACTACATTTGTGGAAAGAGATGATGGAAAAGCTCCATATCATCAGCCAAAACAAGGCCAGGGGCAGATTGTGGAACAGATCATCAATTGTGCATACGCAAATTCAAACTGAAGCAGAAGAAAATGAAAACAAGTCCATGAAAGCCAAAATATGACCTTGAATATGTCCCACCTGAATTTAGAGATCATCTGAAGAACAGATTTGATACATTAAACACTGAAGACCAAAGACCAGAAGAGTTGTGGGAAGAAAGCAAAAAATCGTTAAGAAGATAATAAAGAAGGAAATGATCAAAATGGATGTCAGAAGAGACGCTGAAACTTGCTCTCCACTGTAGAGATGCTAAAGCAAATGGAAGAAATGAGGAGGTCCAAGAGCTGAACAGAAAATTTCAAGGTTAAGCTCAAGAAGACAAAGTCAAATATTATAACAAAATATACAAAGATCTGGAGTCAGAAAACCAAAAGGGAAGAACACACAAGCTGGGGGCACTGAAGAACTCCAAGCCTTGACTTTCGTTATTGAAAGATCCTCTGGAGAAATTTTTGATTGATGCAGAAATCATAAAAAAAAAAAAAAGATGGAAGGAATCCACAGAGTCACTGTACCAAAAGGAAATGGTTAATGTTTAACCATTTCAAGAGTAGCATATGATCAAGAGCCAATGATACTGAAGGAGGAAGTCCAAGGTGCATTGATAGAAATGGCAAAGAACAAGGGACCTGGAATTGATGGGATAAAAATTGAAATCTTTCAAGAAAGTAAAGCGGCACAGGAGGAACTCACTCATCTCTGCCAAGAAATTTGGAAGACTACTATCTGGGCAACTGATTGGAAGAGATCCATATTTGTGCCCATTCCAAAGAGAGGTGACCCAACGGAATGCAGAAATCGGACAATATCTTCAATATTCCATGCGAATAAAGTTTTACTACAGATAATCCAAAAACAGCTGCAACCGTACATTGACAGAGAACTTCCAGAGGTTCAAGCTGGATTCAGAAGAGGCCATGGAATGAGGGATATCATTGCTGATGTCCAATGGACCTCGGTTGAAAGCAGAGAATACCAGAAAGATGTTTACCTGTGCTTTATTGACTATGCAAATGCTTTCGATTGTGTGGATCATAACAAGCTATGGCCAACATTGTGAAGTATAAGTTTTCTTGAACACTTACTTGTACTCATGAGAAATCTATACATGGCAGCTGTTTGAACAGAACATGGGAACACTGAATGGTTTCAAATTAAGAAAAGTGTGTGACATGGTTGTATTCTTTCACCACACTTATTTAACCTGTATGCAGAGCAAATAATCCAAGAAGCTGGATTATATGAAGAAAAACGTGGTATCAGGATTGGAGGAAGACTCATTAACAACCTGTGATATGCAGATGATATAACATTGTTTGCTGAAAGTCAAGAGGACTTAAAATACTTACTGATAAAGATCAAAGAGCACAGCCTTCAATATGGAATATATCTCATTGTAAAGAAAACAAAAATCTTCACCACTGGACCAATAAACAACATTCTTCTCAGTGTTGTCAAGGACTTCATTCTTCGTGGATCAACCATCAACATTCATGGAAGCAGCAGTCAAGAAATCAAACGACGTATTGTATTAGGCAAATCTGCTGCACAAGACCTTTTTAAAGTATCGAAGAACATAGATGTCATCTTGAAGACTAAGGTGCACCTGACCCAAGCCATGGTATTTTCAATAACCTCATATGCATGTGAAAGCTGGACAGTGAATAAGGGAAACCATAGATGAATTGATGCTTTTGAGTTATGGTGTTGGAGGAGAATATTGAAAGTACCATGGGCTGCCAAAAGAACCACCAGGTCTGTTGGAAAAAGTGTAGCCAGAGTGCTTCTTGGAGGCCAGGATGGCCAGACTTCATCTCTCATACTTCGGACATATTCTCAGGAGGGACCAGTTGCTGGAGAAGGATAGCATGTTTGGTCAGGTGGAAGGTCAGAGAAAAAGAGGAAGACTCCCAACAAGATGGATTGGCAAAGTGGCAACATCAATGGGTTCAAGTGTGGCAACAATTGTGCGGTTGGTCCATGACCGGGCAGTGTTTCGTTCTGTTGTGCATAGGGTCGTTATGAGTTGGTACTGACTCGATGGCACCTAACAACAACAAGGGGAAGGGAGAGGAGGCACCAAAGATTAATCCCAGATTCATTGACATAGAAACGTTAAAAAAGACTAGATTAGTGAAGTTCATTAGTTGTTATTGTTAAGTGCCATTGAGTCAATTCCAACCAATAGTGACCCTGTATAGGGTTTCCGAGTTCATTTGTTAGGGTAAGCCAAATTATGATGAGGCAGCAAATGATCCACAAATTGTAGGACTGATAAAAAGGTTTCTTGCTTGCTTTTGCAATATGACCCCGTGGGTCTTCTGCATCTCTTTCCACATCATCTTTACTCGGACTCAGAGTACCAGAGCAGTCTCTGACTCAGGGCAGAAGGGAAAAGATGGGACAAACCATTTGCTGATTCTGAAACCTTTGGAAAGGACACACATTTTACTTTTCAGAGAATTAAGCAAGTCACATAGACATGCTGGAGTGTACAGTCCTTCTGAAGGGAAGGGCATCCCGAGGTAGTCAACAAAAATACTAGATACAGTTCACAAAGGGGAGATTTAAATCTGAACATCGTCATCTGTAAAATGAGGATGTAACAAATGTGTATTTCATAGGACTCTTGTGTGAGTGAATGAATCAATGAAGATAAAATGCTTAGAGCATACACACAGTCCACCCTGTTATGAAAAAAGGGAAAAGAATTTGCTAAGCAACACTTAGTATATAGCATCTGCCCTGCCTAAGTTCAGGGTGTGTGGTAAGAATAAAATTCCATTCAACCAACCTTTACTGAGCATATATGATGCACCTGGCACTGTGCTGAAATGAATTCTACAGACAGAGATGGGACATTTGCCTTTTAAGGACTTTATTGTATAATAGGACAAAGAGACATGCCAATAAAAACAAAACCCGGGGTCTAAGTCAGAGTGGTCAGTTCACAAGTTTCATTTTTGGTTTGGAGTAAGGAAATGTGTCTGAAATCCCTTTAGTTTCTCAAAAATGGTGATTATTAACTTAGGTCTTGAAGGCTTAAATGTTTCATCAGCTAAGCATTGTGGCAAGGGCATTCCAGGCAGAGGGGAAAGAGTGCATTCTCACGGAGTTATAAAGGTGGCTGGGGCTTCTGTCAAATCTACTGGTGGTCGGGAAGTAAACAGCCACCTTCCTCCTTCCTGGGATTCACTTAGTCATGGCTTACCTGATGATTTGGTTTCTCTGAAACCACTGGCTCTTGTTCAGTGTGATATTTGGTCCTGAGGGTGTGGTAGAGAGAAAAGAGTTAACTTCAACTAGAGATCATCAGTTTTGAGGTAAAGAGGGGATAGACAGTCAACATAGGGACTTGGAAAAATATATTTTAAAAGGAAAAATTTAAGGACCTTTGTCCAAGTCTATAACCCCTCTTCACTCTATACTCCACAGACCTCTAGTAAAATTCTATGTTACTGACCAGATACTGTTGTTGTTGTTGTTAAGTGCCTTAAAGTCGGTTCCGACCCATAGCGACCCTGTACAGGGTTTCCGATACTACATGAAGTGAATTTATGTGTAAATGTATTTGTGGGTGTGTGTGTATACGCATGTGTATGTTTGGGATCAGGAGATATGTTGAGTTTGACTGTAATGTTTGGTAGATTGACCATGAAATTTTAGGTACATTTGGGCTATAGATACACTGTTCAGTATTATAACATGTAAAGAAAAATTAAGGCAGTGTTAGTATGGAACAATGGAGAATCAGACAGGGCCAATTGTAAATGGCCTTGAACAACAAGCTACTTAAACCTGAGAACACAAAGTTAAAAGGTAGTTTACAAATGCACAGGATTAATGCTCCCTGGGGTGGGGGGAGAAGTGAGAGCTATAAAGTCCTGGTAAAGGTGACTAATGAGACCTCACATGCCCTGAAGAGAGAGGCTGCCTGCCAACACTCGTGTGATTGTAGAAGGGGAGAAAAAGGCGCAGATCAGTTCAACTCCAAGAAAAACAATATTGCTTAATAAGAAAAAAAAGAAAAATCCCTATCATATCGCTATGTGGCGTTGTCATGGCAAGAGCTATTTTCATCGGATGTGAGAGCAGGAAGCCACATAAAACAGAGGGAAATTGCCAAAATGCCGTCTTGAAATATCCCTAAGCCACCCTAACTTAGCAACACTTTAGAGAAGGCAGTCTCTAGTGTTTATATGACAGGAATGAGAAAAACGAAAGGTCCCAATGACCTATTCCTTTCATTTTCCCATTGAATGAGAAAACATGCTGAAAATCCAAGGAATGGGGGAGGTATTCCAAGTAAATGACAATTTACCAAATGAAGACTGGTCCCCTGCGACCTCAGACCTATCAGCACCTTCTCGTCCCAACCTCCTGCCATCTTTGAGCATTGTAGAGTTTAGTAGCCCACTGCCTTCCTGTTCACTGGAGGTACCGAAGATATTTAATCCGTTGTGCTTGACTCTTTAATAGGCATAATACATATAAAGTCCGGACGACTATAATGAGGACATGCCGATTTTTCCAAGAAAAACACGTTAAAAAAGAAGCATATTTATAATGATGGAAAAAAGAAAGCAGAGTCAAAACTTAGAATGGGCTGCTGGAGCCACCGTAGGTGTCTCATAAAATGATTAGTGCCTGGTTGAGTAATGAATTTTTAAACTGGGATAAGAATTTGTTCTTGGGACTCTGGGTCCTGTTGAATATACTAGAAGCAAGGAAGTAAATAAGGATTTTTTTAGCACGTCTGGCTCCTCTGAGACCTCCACAGTCAGGACCTTCCATTTGAGTCTGAAGAAGGGACGGACTAGCAGTTTTAGGTGGCAGAAGGTTCGTAGTGTGTTTGGTCTTGTGTTTCCTGAACAATTATAGGGAGAAACAGCTCTCAGATATGAATGTCAAGATGTACCCATTTCATGGAGAGATGAGCGGCTCAGCTACCAGCCAAATGTGATTTCCTGCCCATTCTGTGCAGCTGCTCTTACCTCTTGGTTGCTCCCACAAATAAACAAGGGTTAGTAGGACAGAGTGCACAGACAAGAGATTTCATTGAAAACAATTTTGTGTGGTGTGGGACCATGGGGCATGATAACTTTCTCATGGCTTAAGTTTTCGGCTGAAGACATGGACCGTATGAGGTTTCTTTCTGTGGAGAGCTTCAGGTCAGATACAAAGAGTGCAGAAGTCACTGCAATACCAGTGTAATGTTGCAATGGCATCCATTTTAACTGGACAAACATTTATTAAGCACATCTATGTTCTAGGCCAAATGCAAGGCATATCCTTACAGCTACGCAGCCACAAACAGCTGTCTGTGTTTCATATTAAATCCTAAAGTAATGGTGTGAGGTACTGGGGCAGCACATTTTGTGCATACTTGGCCTCATTTAGTCCTCAAGCAGCTACATAAAGTTGATGCATCGTTACGAGTTGGGCTGCTAACCTCAAGGCCAGCAGTTCAAAACTACCACCTGCTCTGTGGGAGAAAAATTAGGCTTTCTGCTCCAGTAAAGATTTACAACCTCGGAAACCCTCTACAGGGTCACTATGAGCTGGAACCGACTCCACGGCACATCATCACCACCACCACTACCACCATTATGACTATGTGGACTCCTGTTGTGGCACTGTAGGGTAAGCACTGGACCATAAAGTCAGTTTGAACCACAAGGTCAGCAGTTCAAACTCACAACCGCTCCTCAGAAACCCTAGAAACCGTCAGTCTTTAAATGACCTCAAAGAGTTGAATCCACTTGATGGCACTTACCAATAACATCACTATAATTATGAGATTTCTGGTGTGGAGCTATAGGATAAGCACTGGATTGCAAGGTTGGCTTAAACTGTAAGATCAGTGGTTCACATTCACCAGTCACTCCTCAGAAACCCTATTCAGGGTGTCTATGAGTCTGAGCTGACTCACCAGCACCTAACAACTACAACAACAACATTATGATTATGAGTGATGGTGATCACAAATGTGCAAAGTAGTACTACTCTATAGATTTTCAGAGTCTGTAGCCTTTTGGGAACAGATCTCTAGGCTATACTTCCGAGGAGCCTCTGGGTAGATTTGAACCACCAATCTTCAGGTTAGTAGTCCATTTGAGACACCCAGAGACTCGCCATGAGTCATAACTGACTTCATGGCAATGAACAACAATAGCAACAACACATGATGAGCTCTGTTTTTCAGATGAGAAAACTGAGATCCCAGAGGATCAAACAACTTCCTAAGTATGCATTCTATATATTAGAGCCAAGAAGCCAACGTGGGGCTGTCTGACTCCAGGGCTCGGTGTCCTTTCCATCACTCTGACTCCAGGGCTGTGTACCCTTCCTCACTCTGAGAGCAAAGAGACTCTGCAATGGTGGGGAGGACTGATGCTAATGCTATGGGAAGACGATGACATTGATCAGGCAGTCCAGAGAGAACAGCCAATGGAAGGGTTTGGTGACATAAAAGTGCAGAGGAAGAAGGAGTTTGCTATGTGTGACATATGGTCTATGTGACAGAGAGAAGAGAGGACATAATCAATTAATCTTTTTAATAACCAGTGCTGTACCGGTCACTGATGGAAGTACTGACCATATACTGGAGACCAAGATTGGACCAGAGGTCTCGTACTGATGACCTGCATTACCATCCTGTGGTCAGAACATAAACACGTTAAGAAACCGGATGCATATGAGCTGGTGATAGGCTGAGAATTCAAATAGTGTGATGTGAAGTTGATCATGTGGTCTGAGAAAGTCTTTCCAACAAGGGGCATTTAAGTTGAGATCTGAAGGCCAAGAAGGAGTCAGCCATGCAAAGGTCATGGGGGAGGGCCTTCCAGTGAGGAGAACAGCAAGGGCCTTATGGTGAGGTGAATGGGGCAAGACATATTTCCCAATCAGACTACATTTCAAAGTGGTCGTTCCAGAGAAATGTGATGTGTGATGCCTCCTACAAGTTTATATGGGGAGGCCATTTTGGAAAGCCTCCTAAACTGACTGCATTTATTGTGGATTCTAAATTACATAAAGACAGCACATGTATTCAACCCCTGCTGTTTATGCCATGTGTTGTAACAACATGCCCACCATGTTTACTCTGCTCCAAGTTTTATGAGGCACTCTTATCCACCTGAACAAAAGGATTAAATTATCACATTTTAGTCCAATGACACTTACTAATACACTTCCTCTTGATTTTCAATATGGCCATGAAAACAACAGAAACAGACTTCATTAATAATCCTCCCAGGTGCTCCTTTTCTAAACCTAGTTTGAATGAAGTTTCTACCACTGAGGTCATTTGAAGACCGACAGTTTCCATTAATTAAAGCTGAACTTCTCTCCTAGCCACCTACTCCATTCATGATCTGTAATAATTCTTGGAAGTAGTTTTTGTAGCAAGAAGAGGAGACTATTGAAAGGTGCAGACTGTTCAATTGTTTCATACCTGGTAAAGTAAAATCAGGTGGTAGGTTGGAGGGAACAATGGAAGTTGCCAAAGAAAGGCCAAGTCCCAGTTGTCTTCTACCCTCTACTCACCCTTCCCTCTTGCCATCTCTGCTCCACCTTCATTGACTCCTTATATATCTTTCCTTTGAGTAACTAACCTCCTCCTCCTTCCACAGCCCATGGTGTAGACCCTGAATCCAGGCCTAACCAATCAGCAACCCTCATGGCCACACGGTTTGTTTAGGGATGGGCACATGATCTGAGACAGGCCAATGAGACTCATATTTCTTTTGGAATGCTGGGAAATAAAAGTCCCCTTTCTGTTGGGGTTATTAACCTGGGATGTTATAGGTCTGAAGCTACTTTTGTCCATTCACAAAGTGAATCTTCAAAGCACAATTAAGAGATGAATTGAGACAGATTTCTAAAAACATGATTTGAATACCTGAATCCAGCCATGCCTGAAGCCAGTATAATTTATTCTTCTCTTAAAGTAGCTTGAATTGGGCTTCCATTTCTTGCAACTCAAAGGGTTGTATTGAATGTGTGCTCATGACTGCTTTGCTGCCTCTTGTAACCACCACAATTTGCTTGTTCCTTTTTCTCATTCAGAAAACACGTATTCAGCTCCTACTTTGTGCCTAGAGCAGCACTGTCGGATAAGCAGTGGATGGCTAACCACAAGGTTGTTGGTTCAAACCCACCAGGCACTCCTTGGAAACCCTATACAGGGTTGCTATGAGTCAGAATGGACTCAACAGCACTTAACACCTCCAATACCACTTTGTGCCAAGACGTGGCTATGGTAGCAGACAAGGACCCATGCTTGTGTCTCAATCCCCTTTTGCTGGCTGACAAAGCTTCTAATAGTTGAGTAATTGCCCTTCTCCATAGACCCCTGGGACAGGCCTGGTGAAACTTTCTCCAGTCCCAGTGATGATCTAGTCCAAGTGCATTGTAACAATTATTTCTTGCTGACTTTTGGCTTTAGAAGGTGACCAAGTTCTGGCCACTGAGATGTGAGGAGAAATATGTTGGGGAGTTCTGGGGAATAAACACAGTCAGGGTATTAAAAGTTTCTTTTCTTCTGATGGATAGTATTTCTTCATGAGCTACCAGGAACTGTAGCAAGATGAAGAAAAAAACCTCTGATTCTTATGACAACACTGAGTTACCATTCGGGTTCAACCAAACTTCTGGATACTTGAAATAATGCACTCCTTTACTGTCTGAGACTTTGAGTTGGGTTTTCTGTGGCTTTCAGTTGGAAGAATTCTAATGGAAAACACTGAGCAACAACTGCTGATGCAAGGGTAGGGAAGCAGTGGGTCTCTTGGGAGATTATCCATCCCCAGCAGATGTGTCCAGGTACAGTGAGGGCACCACATGCTACAAATGGTCTTCAGCCGTGAGGAATTAGAGCTTTAGGTGACTGGGCTCCAGGAGAACCTGCTAATGATTCATTCACTTGAGAACATCAAGTAAAAACTAGGAAGTCAATTTATTAACTTGCCTTTGAAAGTTAAGTCCTATCTGGACATTTTTCCCCCTTTTTACCTATAGACAAATCTTCACAGGAAGTCAAGTGCTAACCAGAGAGTAGCTGGGTGAGCCTGGAGTGGGTGTCAGAACCCGGAGACTTGATGCCTGATTATAAGGGTTCACCCGACCATGATCACCTGACCATGAAAGCCTGAGACTTTCATGTCCACCATCAGAGGTTCAGACCACATGGTCTGCAGTTCCCTGCTCTTTCTATGTTCCCTCTTTCCAGGTGTCCGTGCTGACATCTATGTTGTGTTTTCCCAGTTAACCCTGTTCACTCTTTGGCCAAGAGCAAGTTAGTGCTACCTTCTTTAGGAAACCATCTTTGGCTGCACCTTCCTCCCTCCCATCAGGTTGTATCCACTCCCTTGCCCCCTTAGATTTTTATCATTCCTTTTGAGTTACCCTTACCGTTTCACTTCTTCCACTAACATTTACTGCCTATTGATTTTACTTGCTGCCACTGCTCCAGAGAGGCTTACAATACTGTGTCCCCAGTTCCTAGGGCTTTGCTTGGAATTCTGGGAGGTCAATAGGTGTTTGTTGAATGAACAACAAATGAAAGATTGTGAAACCATCCAGAGATCACCTGCACCTCTCCACTCTGGATCTGAGGGGTGACCGCTGTGACTATGTTTTTGTGAATCCTTAAGCTGATTATTTCCAGCTAGTCCCTTTTGGGCTGAGAGTTCAAATAGTTTGTATCCAAATAGAACTGTATCTTAAATCCCTCCTTTCTCCCTTACAAGCTACATGAACTTGGCTGATTTTCTTTACTTCTTGGAGGTTTATTTTCACCATCTGGAAATAGTACTGATGGTAACAATCTTATTTCAGAAGGTTATGGAGTGAATTAATGGAAAGACACATATAAAATGCTTTTCAAATTGCCTGAGATACGCTAACAACTCAATTAATGTCTTCCGTTGTTATTGTGATGAAGCTGAGGATATTTCTGCATGTTCAGACCATCCTAAAGGATGAGGCCGGAGTGGGGAGTCTTGCTTTTGGAACTGCAGAGCCTTGACATTTTGTGACCTTCATCAAGGGGAAGAAAGAAATAGGGAGTTCCACCTAGCATTCCAATAATTGTCTTTCCATAAATAGTTTTTTTTTTAGAAAAAAACAAAACAAAATGTAAGAGTGTTTGAGTCCAACCCAAGAATTTTTGTTATGTTCTTTAAAAAAGGAAATGTCAACATAGTGTTGGGTGACAACCAGTCTCAATGCCGACCTTTCAAACAAAGCAAAGAGGGCATTTCATGGAAAATATTTATAAAGAGCTTATCTGAGGGAAGCTAATTCTAAGTTTCCTTCTAATTCAGAGGACAACAAGGGTTGAATCATTACATGTAGCAAGATGTTTGAAATGAGTGTTATAACTGTTTGGGAGAATGTAGCTTCTCTCTCTCTCAATTCACCTACCACTAGTTCTTTACTTATTATTACTTTTGCTACCTCTATTATCATATGTGAGTTTGCCATACTGGAATGACTTGTATGTGCCATACATACTCTTATGTGAGTTTGCCATACTGGAATGACTTGTATGTGCCATACTCTTATGTGAGCTTGCCATACTGGGATGACTTGTATTTGCCATACTCTTATGTGAGTTTGCCATACTGGGATGACTTGTATGTGCCATACTCATATGTGAGTTTGCCATACTGGGATGACTTGTATGTGCCATACTCATATGT
>NW_006408911.1:1257372-1261974 GCF_000296735.1 Chrysochloris asiatica
TATGTGCCATACTCATATGTGAGTTTGCCATACTGGGATGACTTGTATGTGCCATACTCATATGTGAGTTTGCCATACTGGGATGACTTGTATGTTGCTGTGATGCTGGAAGTTATGCTGCTGGTGAACAGGTTTCAGCTGAGCTTCCAGACTAAACCAAACTAGGAAGAAGGAGAGGCAGACCATTTCTGAATGGTCAGCCACTGATATGCTTAGGAATAGCAACTCATCATTGTCGGATATAGTGCCAGAAGGTGAACCCCTCAGATTGGAAGGCACTCAAAACACGACTAGGGAAGAGTTACCTCTTCAAAGTAGAGTAAATCTTAGTGGTGTGGATGGAGTTAAACTTCTGGGGCCTTTATTTGCTGATGGGCCACAATTCAAAATGAGAAGAAACAGCTGCCAACATCCATTATTAATCAGAACATGGTAAGCACAAAAGAAATGTTCTAGGAAAATTGGAAGTTTTGAAATATGAAACAGAAGGCATAAAGATTGATATTCTAGGCATTGTTGTTGTTGTTATGTGCCGTGCAGTCAGTTCTGACTCATAGTGATCCTGTACAGGGTTTCCGAGGCTGTAAATCTTTACGGGAGCATAAAGCCTCATCTTTCTCCCACGGAACAGCTGGTAGTTTCGAACTGCTGACTTTGCGGTTCACAGTTCAATTCATAACCACTACGCTACCAGAGCTCTTTATTCTAGGCATTAGAGAGTTGAAATGAACTGTATTGGCCATTTTGAATTAGACAATTACTATGCTGGGGATGCCAAATTCAAGAGGAATGGCACCACATTCATCATCAAAAATAATATTTCAATATCAATCTTGAAGTATAATGCTGTCTGTGATAGGATAATATCCATACACTTACAAGGAAGACCAGTTAATACCTCTACTGTTCGAAGTGTACATACCAACCACTAAAGCCGGTGATGATAAAATTGAAAAATTCTACCAACTTCCTTTGTTTGAAATTGATCAAACATGTAATCAAGATGCATTGATAATTACTAGTGATTAGAATACGAAAGTTGGAAAATATGACGTTGGTGATAGAAACAAAATGATGCTGGAGATCACATTTTGCAGGACCAATGGTTTATTCATTGAAAATACCTTTTAAAAACAATATGAAATGTTACTGTACACCAGGACCTCACAAGATGAAATGCATAGGAGTCAAACTGATTACATCAGTGGAGAGAGGCAACAGAAAATCTCATATCATCAGTTAAAACAAGGCTAGGGGCTGACTGTGGAACAGATTATCAATTGCTTATATGTAACAAAATGATGCAGCACTGGAAATACTTACTCAACTATACCAAGAAATTTGGAAGGTAACTACCTGAGCAATTGACTGGAAGAGATCCATATGCCCATTCTAAAGAGAGGTGACCAGTGGAATGTGGAAATCATCGAACAATATCATTGATATTGCATGCAAGTAAAATTCTGAAGATAATACAAAACTGGCTGCAAACATACACTGACAGAGAACTTCCAGAGGTTCAAGCCAGGTTCAGAAGAGGACATGGAATGAGGGATACCATTGCTGATGTCAGATGGATCTTGGATGAAAGCAGAAAATAATAGAAAGATGTTTACCTGTGCTTTATTAGCTAACTAGGCAAAGGCTTTCGATTGTTTGAATCATGACAAGCTATGGTTAACATTGAAGAGATGAGTGTTCCAGAACACTTAATCGTGCTCATGAGGAACCTGTACATAGACTAAGAGGCAGTTGTTGAAACGGAATAAGGGAACACTGAATGGTTCAAAATTAGGAAAGGTGTGCTCCAGGATTGTATTCACCATACTTGTTCAATCTGTATGCTGAGCAAATAATTCAAGAAACTGTATTATATGAAGAAAAATGTGACATCATGATTGGAGAAAGACTCATTAATAACCTGCAATATGCAGATGATGCAACCTAACTTGCTTAAAGTGAAGAGGACTTGATATACTTATTGATGAAGATCAAAGACCACAGCCTTTGGAATGGATTGCATCTCAGTGTAACTATGTTTATTGTTAAACCAATAAACAACAACCATATAAATGGAGAAAAGATTGAAGTTGTCAAAGATTTCATTTTGCTCACATCAACCATCAACACTCATGGATGCAGCGCTCAAGAAATTGAATGACACATTGCATTAGGCAAATCTGCTACACAGGATCTCTTTGAAATGTTGAAGAGCAAAGATGTCAGTTTGAGGACTTGGTGTGCCTGATGTGAGCCATGGTAGGAAAGTAACCTCGCATGCATATGAAACCTGGACAGTGATTAAGGAAACCATCAAGCAATACTCCTTCTCAAACATCCTACCTTTTCGGAGCCAAGCTGCTTAGTTCCTGAGATAACTATCTGGCTGGGCTTATGGTACCTTTGCAGCCGTCCTGTTCCCCTTCTAGGACCATGATGTCATCTCGGCTTAATTTTAAACTAACCTCATTTGCAGGAGCTTCATTTATGTGTGACACTCTGAGTTAATGTGCCAGGCTGCAAAGCCGTTTGAACTGCAAGGTCAGTGGTTCAAGCTCACCAGCTGCTCCTCAGAAACCCTATGCAGGGTCGCCATGGGTCAGAACTGACTTGACAGCACTTCACAACAACAATGACTAAACTGACTCCATTTTGTTTAGGTCGGTCGATCCATGCTATCTATCGCTCACAGTAAGGATAACAGTGATTTAAATGGATGGTTAAGAAAACAAATCCAAAAGCAAGGCTGCCTGGACTCACGTTCTGCTTTTGCTCTTTACTGTTGTTGTTAACTGCTGTCAGTCAGTTCTGACTCATAATGACCTTCTATAGGGTTTCTAAGGAGAGGCTGGTGGGTTTGAACTGCTGACCTTGGGGTTAGCAGTCCAGTGCTGATCCTATGGTGCAAGTTGTGGGATGTTAGCCGTTGTACTTCAATTTTCTTGTTTATAACAATAGTAATGTACCCACTGGTCTAGTATGAGCACTGTTGTTGTTGTTAAGTGCCGTTGAGTCGGTTCCGACCCATAGCAACCCTGTACAGGGTTTCCGAGGGTGTAAATCTTTACGGGAGTAGAAAGCCTCATCTTTCTCCCGCGGAGCGGCTGGTAGTTTCGAACTGCTGACTTAAGGTTCGCAGCCCAAGTCGTAACCACTACACTACCAGAGCTCCTTCAGTATGAGCATTAAATGATTTAATATGTGTAAAGCATTTAGAACAGTGCCTAGTACATAGTTTGCTATTCTAATTGCTGTTGATTATTATTACTGTTTTAGATAATCTTCATGCAATCCATTTATTCCACTTGTCCAGCTTTGCCAAAGTACTGCCATATGACAGGGATTGAATTGTGTCCCCTCAAAGTACATGCTAAGGAGCTCTGGTAGTGTAGTGGTTACGAATCGGGCTGCTAACCTCAAGGTCGGCAGTTCGAAACTACCAGCTGTTCTGTGGGAGACAGATGACGCTTTCTGCTCCCGTAAAGATTTGCAGCCGTGGAAACCATGTGCAGGGTCACTATGAGTCAGAACCGACTCCAACAACAACAACAAAGCACAGCTGAAGGCCCAGTCCCTGTTCCTGTGAATGTGACCTTATTTGGAAATGATAGCTTTGCAGATGTCATCAGTGAGGTCTTCTTTCAACATGGCTGGTGTTCTCATAAAAGAGAAGGGACACAGAGACAGTGAGGCCAGGGCTGTGTGTGCTTCTACAAGGCAAGAACACCAAGGGTCAGCAGCTGCCAACAGGAGACAGAGAGAGACAAGGATGGGCTCTCTCTCTTAGAGCCCTTCCAGGGAACATGGGTAACACTCTGATTTGGACTGCTGGCCTCCATAACAACGCCACAGTAAATTCCCATTCCTATAAACCACTCACTTTGTGGTATTTTGTTACAGCAACACTAGGAAATTAATATGCATGCTGACACAGATAGGGTTTTCAGGTTGCCCTGAGATGTTCATTAAGGTACAAGATGTTCCTTAGTAGGCAACACAAATGAATGGATGAGGGAGGAAGCTAAGTTGGGCAGAAGAACTAAGCTGTGGTCTAAGAGCTAAACAGAGGTCCCCAGTGGGGAGCTCTGGGTAAGGCATATTGCCTGATAGAGTTGGCCCCTGTTGGACCCAAATGGCCAGGTCTTTATAACCCCACCTCACTGTGCATGGGTTGCTCTAGGAAGGCCCTATTGGATAAAACAACTTTCTACAGCTGAGGCCAAAACTCAAAACATCCAGAGCTAAGGAAGCAAATCCTTTCTTAAAGGAGCCTCCGGAAAGCACATCTGTGCCTTTTACATTTTTATGTATGGAAACTCTATGCATGTGAAAGATGGACAGTGAATAAATAAGGAAGACCGTAGAAGAATTGATGCATTTGAGTTATGGTTTGGGAGGAGAATATTGAAAGTGCCAAAAGAACCAACAGATCTGTGTTGGAAGAAGTGCAGCCAGAGTGCTCCTTGGAGGCCAGGACGGCCAAACTTCGTCTATCATACTTTGGACATATTGCCAGGAGGGACCAGTCGCTGGAGAAGGATATCATGTTTGGTAAGGTGGAGGGTCAGAGAAAAAGAGGAAGACCCCCCAGTGAGATGGATT
>NW_006408911.1:1262954-1271768 GCF_000296735.1 Chrysochloris asiatica
ACAACAACAATTTACACCCTGAACTAGCAATTCAGCTCTCTGGAGGTTGACATTTTGGTTTCTCTGGCATCTTTCTCACCCCTTCACTTTTGTGATTAAGCATCTTGATTCTCCCTTTACACAATCTTCTCTTCCTACCTGTTCCTCTGCAGCCATCTGCAGGATGAGGCCTGATGCTTCGTCTCTGTGGTGAGTTTTCTGTGAGTGTCATTAGTAGGTGGCACTATAGCATAAGCACTGGATGACTAACCACAAACTTTGTGGTTCAAACCCACCAGCTGCTCCTTCAAAACCCTATAAAGGGTCACAATGTGTCAGAACTCCACGGCACTTACTAACAATAACAGTGACATGAATAATAGAATTCTGGGTGGTGAGAGCAATTTGTGATCAGCTATTAACCTAAAGTTTGGTGGTTCAAACCCATCCAGTAAAGATCTAAATGGTTTTGGTGGTGGTGGTGGTTGTGTGCCATGGAGTCGGTTCCGACTCATAGCAACCCTGTACAGGGTTTCCGAGGATGTAAATCTTTTCGGGAGCAGAAAGCCTCATCTTTCTCCCGCAGAACAGCTGGTAGTTTTGAACTGCTGACCTTGAGGTTCACAGCCTGATTCATAACCACTACACTACCAGAGCTCCTTCTAAGTAGTTTTAAGACCTGGTAAATTTCTTCTGAAAGGATTCCAAACAAGCAAACAAACAATTGCCATCAAGTCACCCTGCTGAGGGTTTCTGAGACTGTAAATCTTTATGGGATCATACAGCCTCATCTTTCTCCCTTGGAGTGGCTGGTGGGTTTGAACTGATCTTGCGGTTAGCAGTCCTGTGCTTATGACCCTATGAAGCAGTTCTACTCTGTAACGCATGGGGCCACCACGAGTCAGAGCCCACTTGACAGAGTGAACAACAGAAAATGTCACTTTGACATTAATGATTAGAAAGCATCAGCCTGCTTGGTTTTGGTTCTTCTTATGAAAGCCGGCTTCTAGATGGCAGATGACCTGCTGTACAGCAGTCAGAGACTCCCTCCCAGGTTCAGGCCCTCACAAAGAGGGAGGTCTGCAGGGAGCAGAGACCCAGGCAGGGAGGCTGTATTATGAGGGATTTCGATGTCTTTGACAGCAATCTTTTGCTGCTTTTTTATCGTATCACCTGTCATAGACTGTTCTTGTTGTTGTCAAGTGCCGTCAAGTCAATTCTGACCCATAGTGACCCTGTGTAGGGTTTCCAAGGAGCAGCTGGTGAGCTTGAACCACCTACCTTGGCAGTTCAAACGACTTTGCAGTCTGATGCATTAGCCCACAACCACACCAGGACCCCCCCAAAATGATTTTTATATAGATAATTTATTAAGAAATTGTTCCCAGTTTGGAAATGGGGAACCAGGGCTGGGAAGCAGGATGACTAGCAAAGGTGCCTCTAAACATAAAGTCCCCGTTTCCACCTGATCCCACTGGAAGCTCTGAAGTGCAAAGTGATAAAGCCGGTTGCTGTTCAGTAGAATCCAACCTCACAAGTATCAGAGTAGAAGCGCACTCCATATGGTTTTCAAGGGTGGATTTTTCAGAAGTAGTTTACCAGGCCTTTCTACGGAAGCACCTTTGGGTGGATTTGAAAGTAAAACCTTTCTGTTAACACCTGAGCTAATTAACCATTGCCCCAATCAGGGACTTACTGCTTAAATTAACTGGAATCTGTTTTTTGTGGCCTCTGGCTTAATGGGCACAATCATTAGTCTTTTATTATCCTAATCCAAGAATTGAGAAGGTATCTGTAGACACAGAGGGAATGTGGAACCACTTCATGTTTCTAAACCTCCACTTTCTCCCCTCTTCCCACATTCACATACATTTGTGGTTGTTAGCTGACATCTAGTCACTTTTGACTCATACCAGCCCTGTATAGGGTTTCTAAGGAATGGCTGGTGAGTTTGAACCACTAACTTGCAAATTCAAACTGACCTTGCAGTTCAGTGCATTAACCCACAGCGCCACACCAAGAGTCCTCACATGCATTAGTTTAGCATTTTCCTAGCACTCTTGTTGGTTGTGCTGTGGAGTCGGTTCCAGCTCAGAGTGACCCTGTATAGGGTTTCTGAGGCCGTATATCTTTATGGGAGCAAAAAGCCTCATCTTTCTCCTGCAGAACAGCTGATAGTTTCGAACTGCTGACCATGAAATTAGCAGCCCAATTCGTAACCACTACACTACCAGAGCTCCTTTTCCCTATCACTCTATGATTAATTAAATTGCCTCTCAAAGAAAGCCCATTTCTTGCTATTTTCCAAGTGTTGATTTGGAGACGCATCATCTGAATCTGCTAATCTGGATTTTTTCCCTCCAGGGATTTATCTTTTCCATGCCCTAGATACAATTCGTCTTCTCCAAAAAAGGAATTAGTCATTTTTTATGTTTTATTTTTTTAACTTGGAGATTATCCATTCTATTTTCCTGGAAAGCTATCGAAGATTCTGGAATTGTTCCACTCTGAGCAGTGTAGTATGGACTGTTCTTGATACTTGAGGATGGATGTAAATGGGCTTCTTGTTGTTGTGAAGTGCCATCATGCCAGTTCTGACTCATAGCAACCCTGCATGGGGTTTCTGAGGAGTGGCTGGTAAGATTGAATCACTGACCTTGTGGTTCAAACCGAGACCTTGCAGTCCAACGCACTAACCCACAGCGCCACACCAGGAACATGTAATATCTCTAAATCCTTCTCACCAGATTCCTAATACGCCATGTTTTCTTAACTATGGTGGTGGTGATGTGCTGTGGAGTCGGTTCCAACTCATAGCGAACTTTACGGGAGCAGAAAGCCTCATCTTTTTCTTATGGAACGGCTACTAGAGCTCCTTTTTCTTAACTCTTAACATGTGCCTTTCAGAGGTTGCATGGGGCTCCTTTGCTGCAGAATCTTAAGGGAAAACATTAATGACAGATTGATAGTTTTCAGAAGAACCCATCAAATCCCCATCCTGGTAACTATTTAGATCATTTTAACCAGTTGAAAAAGTTCTTTGGGAAAAATTTCCATTAAGAAAATAATATTTATTTTTTAAGGATTTGTTAAGGATCATTATTCCTGATACTAAAAATTGTGTAGTGTGTCCTTTTTCCCCTCTGACTGTCAAGAAATGCAACAATTTGGATGTCACTCATAGATTCTGTTATTGGTACTATCATGTCTTATTATATTTTCTTTCTTCCCCTTGAACTGGAGTTCTAAGTGGGCTTCAGAAAGTTCATGGAAAAATAATGGAATTTTTCCATCAACTTTTTTAAGCTCTCTTGTACTATTCCTACACATGTTTGTTCTATTATCTATCTATCTGTTTATCCATCCATCCATCTATCTACCTATCTATCCATATATAGAGATTTAATTAGGCCATTCTAAAGCTCTGGTAAACAAATAACCTAATCAATTGTTGCTCCTGTGAGTTTGATGGTCTTCTGCTGTCAGTCATAGAGGCTGTATTCTCTCATTTTCCTCTAACCCCACTTCTGCTTCAGGTTTAGCAAACAGACCAGCCCAAGCTCATAACAGACACCCATTCAACAGGTGACTAGTTTTTCTTTACTGTGGTTATCTAGTTTTTTAATGAAAAGGATCATAAACCAAGATACTTAATTTATTTCCAAATGAAGTAAGAGACGCTTTACAGAGGAATCAAAGTGGGTGACTGAAGCAAGGGCCCTAACAGCCATGCTTCTTTGAGTGTTTTGTTTGGTCCACCTAGTGCTTTAAAAGGTGATGTGACAAAGGAGGCACTGTACTTGGCTGTCAAGCAAATAGTTCAGCACCAGCATCTCTTATCCCTTTGGATATGGAAGAAGTGAAGAGGTACAAAAGTGGATCAGAAAATTTCAAAGGTCAGCTCAAGAAGACAAAACCAAATACTATAACAAAATGTGCAAAGACCTAGAGTTGGAAAATCAAAAGGGAAGAACACACTCAGCATTTCTGCAGCTGAGGGAACTGAAGAAAGAATTTAAGCTTCAACTTGTGGTATTGAAGGATTCTCTAGGCAAATTACTGAATAATGCAGAAAGTATAAAAAGAAGAGGGAATGAACACAAAGAGTCACTGTACCAAAAGGAAATGGTTGATGTTCACCCACTTCAAGAGGTAGCATATGATCAAGAGCCAATGATCCTGAAGGAAGAAATCCAAGCTGCAATGAAGGCATTGACAAAGAACAAAGCACCAAGAATTGATGGATTGCAAACAGAAATCTTTCATCAAATTGATGTGGCACTGGAAGCCCTCATTTAACTATGCTAAGAAATTTGGAAGACAACTATCTGGCCAACTGACTGGAAGAGATCCATATTTGTGCCCATTCCAAAAAGAAGTGATCCAACAGAATGCAGAAATTATCCGACAGTATCATTGATATCCCATGTGAGTAAAGTTTTACTAAAGGTAATAAAAAAATTACTGCAAACACATTGACAGAGAACTTCCAGAAGTTCAAGATAAATTCATGAGAGGATATGAAATGAGGGATATCATTGCTGACATCAGATGGATCTTGGTTGAAAGCAAAAAATACCATAAAGATGCTTACCTGTGCTTTATTGATTACGCAGAGGCTTTCAAATGTGTGGATCATGACAAGCTATGGACAACATTGTGAAGTATTCCGGAACGCTTAACTGTGCTCATGAGGAACTTATACATAGACCAAGAAGCAATTGTTTGAACAGAGCAAGGGAACATTGAATGGTTTAAAATCAGAGTTGTATTCTTTCACCATACTTATTCAATCTATATGCTGAGCAATTAAACTGAGAAGCTGGATTATATGAAAAAAAAATGTGGCATCAGGATTGGTGGAAGAATCATTAACAACCTGTGATATGCAGATGATACAACCTTGCTTGCTGAAAGTGAAGAGGGCTTAAAATATTTACTGATGAAGATCAAAGATCACAGCCTTCTGTATGGGTTGCATCTCAATGTATACCCTCATCACTGGACCAATATACAACAACCATATAAATGGACAAAAGATTGAAGTTGTCAATGACTTTGTTTTGCTCACATCAACCATCAACACTCATGGAAGCAGAAGTCAAGAAATCAAACAAAGTATTGTATTAGGCAAATCTGCTGCACAAGACCTTTAAGTGTTGAAGAGCAAAGATGTCAGCTTGAGGACTAAGGTGTGCCTGACCCAAGCCATGGTATTTTCAATAACCTCATATGCATGCGAAAGCTGGACAGTGAATAAGGAAGACTGAAGAATTGATGCATTAGAGTTATGTTGCTGGAGGAGAATATTAAAGATGCCATGGTCTGCCAAAAGAACAAACCAATCTATGTTGGAAGAAGTGCAGCCAGAGTACTCCTGGAAAGCCAGGATGGCCAAACTTCCTCTCACATACTTTGGACATATTTTCAAGAAGGACATGTCACTGGAGAAGGAAATCATGATTGGTAAAGTGGAGGGTCAGAGAAAAAGAGGAAGACCTCCCATGAGATGGATTGGCACAGTGACAGCAGCAGTGGGCTAAGGTGTAGCAACGATCATGAGCCTGGCCTAGGACCTGGCACTGTTTCATTCTGTTATGCATAGTGTCACTGTGGGTTGGTACCAACTCGAAGGCACCTAACAACAACAACAGCAACAATTGCCTTTGGCATGTACAAAAAAAGTTTGTATTTGAGACTCTTGTTTGATGGGAACTAACTCATTTCATAAGTATGATGTATATACAGGGAACACTCACAATGACCATAAGACATGTAGATTTTATCCATAGATGATCTCATAAATTAAACCCATCTGAATTACAAGGCATATCCAACACTGCCATCATTCCAGACTCCCAATGACTGAGTTCCCTGTTTAAGCTTCTCTTTGCAAACCCTGACTCTAGAATTTTTAAGGAAAGGTTGTCCACCATTGAAATTCCAACTTTGCACTACACTTATACATATATCATAACTTGGTTTTTGAAAAGAAGTAAACTCTAGGAGTGGTTTTGAAGTATCCTGGGCATCCAGACATAGCATGGCATTATATGTGTGCATGTATGTGCTTACCTGTGTGTATATGTTGGGAATGCAGACTCAGTGCTCTTTGAATCCCTTCTAATACCAAGAAGCTCTATTAAGACCTTGGAGCAGATGCTGTAGTTATCTGATCTTCAGCTTCCTCTGAAAACCTCAGGCAGGATGAATTCCAAGCCCTTGTGTGTGAGGAAATTTCCAAGCACTGTCATGGCCTTGAGATTTAATTGATCTTCAGAAAGGTGTCTCCATCCATTGTTTCGGTGAGATGTGTGTATTTCCTCTGTATCTACACATGCTTCTATATCTACATATCTAGTCCTTTTTATGCCAGTGTTACGCCAAGTATGATGTGCACATCAGCAGGATCTGTATTACCTGGGAAATTACCTCAGCTATTACCTCAGATATTTCCTAAGACATACTGAATCAGAGGCTCTGGTGGGGAGCTCAAGAATCTCAGTTCCAGGTCGCTGTTATGCATGCCATGCCAAGTTAGGAACATTGCTTTTACAGTTTGTGAGGACCATGACTCTCAAGTTTTAGTGTAAGATTTACCTGGCAAGGCTGTGACACATTTCCTGAGTCCCAGAAACCCTGGAGCCTTAGGTGTGGGGTGATGCCAGGGACCCACATTTCTAACAGACATCTAGAAGGTTCCAATGCAGGTGGTCCAAGAAACAACTGAAATGCAAGAGAAATGGATGAAGAATTGAGCTTTCCTTATTGAGCATAGATATCATATGGGCAATTTGTTTAAAATGTAGGTTTCTGGGTTTTACCTCAGATGCTGATTGAATGGTCTATGATGGGTCCAAGGAACCTGTGTTTTTAAACAACCATCTCAGTTCATTCTGATTCAGGGGATCAGGAGACCACATTTTGAAAATCACTGCACCAGACAGCAAACTCTGAGGACAGCGGTTTTCTTTCAAATCATCTTGCTAGGCTAGAGCTGTGGCCCCAATCTCATGAAATGGGATTAACTGGAATGGTGGTCAAGACCTCGACTTGGACCCAGATACTGATCGATTATATCAGTGAAACATGGAGGAGGTGTGGCTTAGCAGTAGTCCATGTGAAAAGTAAAATGGGGGTGGGGTGCGGAACAATTCTGTAGGTTTATTCAATGCCATGGTCTGGGAAGCTAACATAGCCTGGTTGTTGTTGTTATGTGCTATGGAGTCGGTTCCGACTAGAAGCGACCCTGTACAGGGTTTCCAAGGCTGTAAATCTTTACGGGAGCAGAAAGCTGGTAGTTTCGAACTGCTGAACTTGAGGTAGAAATATTGTATTTACAATGAGGAGGGGGCAGGTAGAAGGATAGTCCACTTTTTCATATGGTATTAGATTATACCTAGAATGGCATCTTTAGTTCTAGAAACCACTATCATATGGATAAACTGTAGCGGGGACTGAAACTAACATTAAGGAGCACCTTAGTTGTTAACCAAAAAGCTGATTAGCGTTCACTCAGCGTCACCTCAGAAGAAAGACATGGCTAACTGTTTTACCAAACCAGCCGTTGGAAACCTTTTGGAGCACAGTTCTACTCTGACACACATGGGATTTCCACGAGTTAGAGTTAGATGCCTACCACACATTTATCTCATTTAGTAGCTTTATTTTATCTCATTGAATGCTCACAATGACCGTGTGGCATATATCTCAGACCAGCTACTATGAGGTCAGAGTCCAATTCATGGAGACTTATGTGTGTCAGAGTAGAACCATGTTCCATAGGATTTTCATTTGCTGATTTTTTGGAAATAGTTTGCCAGACCTTTCTACTTAAGTGCCTCTGAGTGGACTGAAACCTCCAAACTTTTGGTTAACACTCAAGTGTATTAACAGAGTTCATTATCCAGGAACTCTGATACATAGATTAAACTTATTTTAAAGGTCAGGAAAACTGAGTCTGGCAGAAAGCAGAATTAACTTACCAATTTATTTCCTACTTTTCTTGAGTGGAAATCGACTTCTCTCTTGCCACCAGCACCCATAGTCTGGGAAGGTGATTCGCTATAAGATATTCATTATAACAAAATTCCCCTACAGCAAAAAGTCTCGATGCTCCACTGTAAACCCTGCAGTGCTGTGAGTCCTTTGTAACATGGGAACCACAGCGTTATGTTTACTTAGCTCCCTGTTTCCTCGTGGACCTATTCCAGCGCAGGGCCGGATGACATACTGTTTGCTTTGTGTCTCTGGTATGCGCCTGGTGTAATATTTACCAACTAGTCTGCTCTGTGGACAGAAAGGCTTGCCCTGTTCTGCCTCCCGGCTGACCTGTTTCCATAGAAACAGCCTTTCCTGTCAGCAGGCTTGAAGGAAGGCATAGAAGAGTATACTGTTGGGTCCTGTTGTCTGGCGCCTGATGGGGTTGGAATTTTTTCTCAAATCTTTAACAGGGAAAGAGGAGCTAGTCATTCTTTTAGACATTCCCACTTTATTTTCCCATGTCCTAAAAATATCTTTTCAGCTTTGTGTTTCAGACTAGTCAGTGGTTGTGTGATTTGTTGGGGATGTAAGAAACGGGATGGGGGAACAGGAGGGCGTATCACTTTTTCTCCAAAGGACTCTGAGGAGATCTTCTATCTCATGACCTGAAACACACAGATTTGACATGTCCCATGTGTTCTCTTCTCCTAAATAGCCCTCCCACATTGCCATTCTGTTTCATTCGGACCAAAACATTTTTTTAAATTGTTTTACAGACTTTGTTCTTTTTTTTCTTTAATTTTTTATTGTGAATTGAGTGATAGTTTACATGGGAGAACATCAGCCTTTACA
>NW_006408911.1:1288760-1289993 GCF_000296735.1 Chrysochloris asiatica
TGGTGGTGGTGGTGGTTTCGGTCTGTTGTGTTTTGGTCTGTTATGCATAAGATTATTTGTGACTGGGAATCAACTCGACAGCACCTAACACTAACAGTTAAGTGCTCACCAACTAGCCATAATGTCAGTAGTTCAAACATATCCAGCAACTCTGCTAAAGAAAGCCTTGGCAATTTGCTCTCATAAAGATCGTTGTTGTTAAGTGCTTTCAAGTCAGATATGACTCATAGCAACCCTGTACAGAGTTTTCAAAGAGCATTTAGTGAGTTTGAACCACTGGCCTTGCGGTTCAAGCCAACCTTGTGCTTTATCCTCAGGGCCACACCAGCACTCCTCATAAAGGTCACAACCAAGAAAATCCTATGTGGCAGTTCTAGTGTGTCACATGTGGTCTCTCTGTGTCAGAATAGTCTTGACAGTACCTAAGAACAATATGTCAGTTAATCCTCAGAATGTCCCTGAAAAGCAGTACTGCAATTATCCCCATTTTCTAGGTGAAAACACTGAGATTCTAAGTAAAAACACTGAGGTTCAGAGAGATTATTGCCTATACAATACCTCATGGCTAGGAAGGAGCTGATTTAGGACTGAATTCAGGTCCCTCCTCTCTGATTTTGCAAAGGAACTCTTTCTTTTCTCCATGCCATACAGCCTAAGGGCATGCCCTGCTGCCACCTGTAGCAGATGTCACAACAACCATGGGGTCCACCAAACAGCTCCTACCGAGGATTAGGAACTTACTCAAAACAGGAGAAGTCTGTGTGTCATCCTCACAATCAGTGCTGTATTTGAGCCCATTGTTACAGTGACTGTGCCAACCCATCTTGCCAACTGAGATATTGTGTGTCAAATGGTACGTAAGCACTGTGACACAGAGCTGTGGCTTTTCTCTTGATGACAGTAATGGAAGCACTTCCTCTTTTCTTACGAGTGATCTGGTGTAGCATTCCTTAGCTTTAAGAAGGAGCTCTGGTAGCATAGTGGTTACGAATTGGGCTATGAACCGTAAGGTCAGCAGTTCGAAACTACCAGCTGCTCCTTGGGAGAAAGATGAGGCTTTACAGCCTTGGAAACCCTGTTCAGGGTTGCTATGGGTCAGAACCGACTCGATGACACATAACAACAACAAGAAGACATGTCTAGTGGAGTCCTGGTGTGGCGCTGTGCGTTAATGCACCAGACAGCAAAGCTGTTTGAACTGCAAGGTCAGAGGTTCAAACTCCCCAGCTGCTC
>NW_006408911.1:1291951-1293890 GCF_000296735.1 Chrysochloris asiatica
TCTTGGCTCCCAGAGACTCTGCTCCACTGGCACCGAAAGACCTTGACCCCCACAAATAACTGGTCAGGGAACAACTTGTCCCCTGCTGACAGACACCACCCTCCGCCTGCCCTCTGAATTCACTTCACACCAACATGCCAAGTGGTCCCCCTACCCCAACGGGGTAGGATGACCACAGGCCCAGAAGCCTGGTGCTATGGAGAAGGGGGGCGTGTAAGCCTAAATTCCTAGGGTACCCCTCCAGACATCTCTCACTTCCAGGCCACTGCAGGCTTCTCTGAAGGCAAGCTTATTCTAGGTCTAAGCATTCCGGAAACCAGCTCCCTGCTGGCTGGCTACCTGGCCCAGCATCCCCCACCCCCATTGCCTGGTCCAGAAGAAGCCAGCCCCAAAGGGCCAAGAAGTCCACTGAGGGGCCTGGAGAGCCAGCGTCGTGTGCCCCGGAGAGGGCTGAGGCAAAAAGCTGGGGCTAGCTCTGCCCTCTTTTGCTGCTGTTTTTTTTGGGGGGCCCTAGGTAAATTGCTAGGAGGGGAGTGCTGCTCCCAGGCAGGAGAGAGAGAGTGGGAGGCCAGTGGCTGAGCAGTGTGCATGTGCAAAACAGAAGCCTACAGCACCCACAGGATATACCCAAGGGGTCTCCCATCCAAGTACTAACCAAGCTAGACCCTGCTTAGATTCCGAGATCATAAGGGATCAGGCTTCAGAAATGCTGAGCATGTTCTTTCCTTCTTATTTTCTAACTCCAGGTCTTTGCACATTTTGTAATAATATGTACTTTGTCTTCTCTAGCTGACTTTTGAAGTTTTCTGATCCGCTCTGTATATCCTAATTTCTTCCATTTGCTTTAGCCTCTCTACACTGGAGAACTAGTTTTAGAGTCTCTTCTGACATCCATTTTGTTGTTTTCTCTTTTCTTCTCAGTGACCTTTTGCTTTCTTCCTGTCTGATGTTTTTGATGTCATTCCACACTCTTCTGGTCTTTGGTCTTTATTGTCTAATGTGTCAGATCTGTTCTTCAGGTAGTCCCTAAATTCAAGGTCATATTTTGGCTTTCATGGACTTGTTTTCATTTTCTTCAGCTTCAGTGTGAATTTGTATATGAGAAGTTGATGGTCTGTTCCACAATCTGCCCCTGGCCTTGTTTTGGCTGAAGATATTGAACTTTTCCTCCATCTCTTTCCACAGATGTAATCAATTTGATTTCTGTTTATTCCATCTGGTGAGGCCCATGTGTATAGTTGTCTTTTATGTTATTTTTAAAAAGTATTTGCAATGAAGAATTAATTCATCTTGCAAATTCTATCATTCAATCTCCAGCATTGCTTCTATCAACAAAGCCTAATTTTTCAACTATTGATCATTCCTCTTTGTTTCCAACCTTTGCATTCCAATCACCAATAATGATCAATACATCTTGATTGCATGTTTCACCAATTTCATCATCACTGGTGTTAGTGGTTGATGCATAAATTTGAATAATCATGGTATTAACTGATCATCATTGTAGGTGGGTGGATATTATCCTATCACAGCAATTTTGTACCTCATAACTACTCATCATATATTCTTTATGATGATGAATGCAATGCCATGCCGCTTCAATTTGTCATTCCCAGCATTGTAAACCATGTGATTGTCATATTCAAAATGGCCAATACCAGTCCATTTCAGCTCACTAATGCCGAGGATATCAATGTTTATAAACCCCATTTCATTGTTGACAGTTTCCAATTTTCTTAGATCCAGACTTCTTACATTCCATGTTCCGATTATTAATGTATTTTTACAGTTGTTTCTCTTTTGAGTTGTGCCCCATCAGCAAATGAAGGTCCCGAGGGCTTTACTCATTTACATCATCATGGTCACCTCTACTTTGAAGAGGCTAGTCTTCCCCTGCCACATTTTGAGTGCCTTCCAACCTGAGGGTCTCATCTTCTGG
>NW_006408911.1:1294445-1340711 GCF_000296735.1 Chrysochloris asiatica
TGGAGCCTTTGAAGAGTATATGGCATTAAGTGGAATCATGAGCCCCATCCAGAATTTTGTAATGTGGGACATTCCCACTGGAAAGGACACAGACCAAACCAGAGTGGTTAGAGGAACAGAAGATACTTCTTGAAAGAAAGACTAGCAGAAAAAGAAAGACTAGACTGCTGGGCTATTACAAGAACAAGCAAGCTGTTCACCTGGGAGCCATCAAGATAAGCCATCAAGGCAAGCCAAGCCATCAAGGCCCTTCAGGACAAAGCCCCTTGCCATTTTTTTGTGAGTAGCAATGGGGAAAAGCAGTCATGAAGACATCAATTATGTTCCATAGACTCCTGTTGACCTTGAGATGAGAGAGAGAAGAGAAAGGAAGGGCTAGTTGGTCTAAAGTTTGGGGAGACTCAGGAACTCCTGAGCCCATGGACACTACTGACTTATCCACTGTGGCTAAAGCTGAGAGTGAAGCATCCAGCCGATATGAAGTTGGGGGGAGCTTTCAAAGAGTTTAGTCTAAGCTGTAGGAACGTTTCTGTTCAGTTCTCTGAAGATGCCATGAATGGGCTGTCCAATGTGGAGTTCACTATTCCAGAACAATGGAATAGGACATTGACATCACAAAGGAGGACAGTCTTGACATCTCATAAAGTGTAATGCCTCTTCCTGATTTGACATCCAGTGTGTCCCTGAGGAGAAGGCAGTGAAGATAGTCACAGCAACCAGTGCCTGGCTATGAATGCTTGCACATTAAAGGGTCACCAAGTGAGTGAGGTCTTAGAATCCCTGGATACCACCTTTATATTTGGATAGTACACATTCCAAAGGTGAGAGAAGAGGCTAACGTGATGGTACATCCCTTTGTCTGGGCATATTTCTCTGACCCATTCACTCCCTTCACTCTTAAGCTATCCCCAGAACAAGGCAGAGCCAGGAAAGGTACCCCTTACTCTCCCATGTGAGTCTCTAGCTATGTTGCTTTCCTTTCAGGGGGTTGTTCCTCACATCTCCACCTTCCCTATGTATCCCCAGCATCAGTGAAAATAATCATCATCTACAAAAATCTCTTTCCCAAGATGTATGCTTTTATTTTATATTTATTCTTATATTCTTATATTTCATGGCAAAGCTAGGGCCTTACTGCAGACATTATATCAGGCTAATTTTTATTCCTCAAATGCCTGTTAGAGTCCAATAGAATATGCAGAGGCTTTTGGGGATGGAAGGAAGTATACAATGGTAAGGAAGAAAAGATAGCAGGAAATGTCCTTTTAGAGTTCAACTCTATTCCCCAAAAAGTGAGGTTTACAGATCCCGCCTCCTCCCTCCACCTTTGCAGGTCACTGAGGCCCAGGTCTGGGGCTCATGCAGAAGCTAGACTTGCACTTGTCTATCAGAAGTTTCCAGAAGCTGTGGGTAAGCTGAGGCTTGTGGCATTAGAGAGAAGCCCTGGGACAGGAAGAGGCTTTGGAAGGAGCACAATCCTGCAGGTGTCGATCCCTCTGCCCTGGCCACTTTTATCAGCAATGTCTCAACCTGTATCAACATCATCTGTCTAGTTTTATAGTCATGAAGGAAAAAAAAAATGTTAGTCCATTGCCTTTCCTCACATCAAAATCCCCTTCCTCTGACAACATAGAAGCAGGCATCTACTCTCGCCTCAGAGCACAGAATCCCAGGTTTTTCCAGGACATTCTGACAGAGCAAGATCGTCAAGTTACCACAGTGCCTATCCTGGTATCCCCATGCCACCCAGCTCTATTTTCTCTACTGCTGCCTCTGTTACTGGGATTCACAGATCAGTGGAGGCCTTAGGCTGTGTGTGTAGTTGAAGTCCCCAGATGACTTAGTATATTTTCCTTACCTCTTTTCTTTTGGAAGTCTAGTCTCATTCCAGAAAAGGCAATATTTACGAGGCTCAAACTAGAATGACTTGCAAAATATATGCTCCATGTCCTGTGTTCGAGTATGAACTGATTGCCAGAGTTACAGGGCTGGATAGAACACACATGGAATCCCTTGTCCTCCAGTCTGATCCCAGCTATCATATTTTACCAAATGTTCCTGGATCTGTCTTTTAATTTGCAAAGTAGAGGGTCAATGAAAACAATGAAGATTTTAGATTAAATGGGTTGACACAGTAGCTACAACAATGAATTTGAACATTGAAACAGTTAAGAGGATAGCACAGGATAGGTTAGTGTCTCGTTCTGATGTGCATAGGGTTGCTATAAATCGGAGTCCACTCAACAGCACCTAACAACAAGAGCAATAAATGCTACTGATAAATGTAGAATGTTTGTGAATCTGAAATTATAGGCCACGAAAATAATGTACAATGCCTTCACCTTCAAATGTTCACTGCTAAAATATTGCAGAGGCTTGAGTATTACAGAACACTTTGCCAGAGTGAGTCACTGTACATGTCTACAGGGCAGTGATGGAGATAATTCCCACAGGTGACCTAACACTTTACTTATGGAATCTGCCCAGTTCTGGCGCTACTTGCTGCAAAAGCTGAATAACACTATAAGGTCTCCATTGATGTGGTGAGTACAAGGAGTAGGAATAGAAAGCGAGGGTTCTAGTGCTGTAACTTCAATGGTAGGGCAGAGAATGGAGGCTTTCCAGGTCTATGGGATGTTGTGTACATGTAGGTGAGAGTGTGGAGTATGAGTAAGGACAGCACACGGGAGCTCATGGAAGAACAGCTTTCTATGTCTAGGCAAAGAAACAAGCTGACGATAGAGATTTGTCTTCATATTTTTATAAAAGGGTGGGGAGGTGATGGCTGAGATCCATCACTTTTTATTTGCCCCTCCCCCATAGATTGCCAGCTGTAAGTGAAACTCCTAGGGCAAAGAGAGGAGCCCTGTGCTAGGTCTCCCCATAAACATGTACTGGAATTCTTTGTATATAGGAAAAAATTACTGTCAAGTTTAACTTTACTCTTAAAAAACCCCAAAAAACTATCAGATCTCTTCCCCAAGGTCTTTATTCAATACTGGAAGACACTTTGAGTCCCAAATACAGTAGTGCACAGCTTGAAATATTCAGAATAGAAAGCAAGATCATTTTCTGAGTGTGAGGAAGGAGGATGTCGGGAAAAATAAAAAAAAATATTACATACCAAGTCCTACTAGATAATTTTACAAAATACTTGAAGAATACCAGTTTACCACAATCTCTTTCAGAAAATACAAGAAGGAGAGAATACTTTTCAACTCATTTAATGAGGCCAGTATTAACTTGTGACCCAAACTCTACATTTTCTGACCCTACATTGTAACCTGTTAATTTTCCTAATATACCCCATTACTCTAAGTATGATGTCTGAGTATTGAACCTAACTGAATAGAGAGGGTTGTGGGAAGATGGTTTGGTTTGGGGCTTTTTTTTTTTTTTTTCCTTGCAGACATAGACAGACATTCCATTGAAGAAGAAATGCAGATGTGAAATAAACATATAAAAAGATGTTCATGTTCAAGATCACTCATTGGCCCTTAGGAAAAGGCAAATTAACCACTTTGTGAAATCATTACAGACCTTTCAGAATGACTAAAATAAAAGGATACGAACAAATGCAAGAAGTTAAAGAAAGTAGCTCACTCTGGTATTACTGATGAGAATGTAGAATGAATGATATAGCCACTCTAGAAAACAGGGTAACTGTATTTTTCTCCTATTGCTATACTCAGGACTTCATTTAATGTTAAGATTATGGTTAAGACTAGGGATAGTGCTAGGGTTGAATTAGAGCTAGGTGTAAGGCTTAGTCTAGTCTTTAGGATTACAATTAAGTTTATTTTTATTTATTTTCTTAAAATCTATATGATTTCCTGTTCATTTGGAAGTTCTGTAGCAGGATTATTCACTCATTTTACTTTATATTTTGTTGTTGTTGTAAACTTATCTCAGGTCTATTTTAGTTTGCATACTTTCTTATTTGTTTTATACAAGGTTCCTTTTCATGGATGCATCCCTGAGATGCAGTAGAGGTTATACTTCAAAGTTGGAAGGATATATGACTCTACGTGATAGTGTCATGTAAATTAGTCTCACATTGTTGTCTGCTTCTGTCCAAAAACTCCCTTTAGTATTTTTTTTTATAAGATTGGTCTGGTTTTTACAAATTCTTTTAATTTCTGTTTGTTTGAAAATTACCAAATTTTGCCATCATAGCCGATGGACAATTTTTCTGGATGTATGATTGCTTCTTAGTTGGCAGTTTCTTTTCTCCCAGAGTGTATATGTCATTCTGCTGTCTTCTTGCCTGATAGTTTCTACTGAGCTATCAGAGATTAGTCTTATTAGCTCTCCTTTGTAGACAACTTTTTGTCTTTCCTGAGCTGTTTTCAGGAGTCTTTCTCGTCTTTGGTTTTGAAAGTTTAATTACAGTATGTATTATTATTTATTTTCTATTTGGTCTGCTTTATATTTCTATTTCTTTTGCACTCTTTTTTTTGAATAATCAAAAAAAATTTTTTTATTTGATATTTTTCCACTCTATGAACTTTTTTTTTTTCTTAAATGTTTTATTGTGAATTATGTGATAGTTTACATAGGAGAACATTAGTTTTACATTCATTCTATCGTATATCGTCTCATTGCCATGGTTACTATCCCCTCCATGCATCATCAACCAACCAAAGAGTATATACACCCTGCAATCCTTCCCCGTATCCCCCAGGTCTTCAGAACACAGTCGCTCTCCCTCTCTGGATCTAAAGTCTCCAGCTGCTCCATGGCTCCACGTCATTGTCTCTGCCTCCATTTCAGGCATCACTGCTTCTCAGGGTAGGGTCCCACTCTCTGTTCTTCTCCCTTGATGGTCCTAAGGACTTCTGCTCCTAGACTGAAAAGTTAATCACTCCCCTCCTTGCCATAAAATGTCTACCTTTACATTTCCGACTCTCACAATCAGTCCTGATAACAATTATTCACTATTGTATCACAAGAATGACTGTCTTCTATCTTTCATGATGTTAGGGAACGTTTCTTCCAAAAACTCTTGGACAGAGATTTAAAATATATATATGTATCTTGTTTTCGTTGTCTCGTATAACTGTTAGGCTTTGTTTGGATTATTCTTGTTTTTTTCTGATTGTTCCTCTAGCAGATGAATATTAAGAAATTATTCTTCAAGTTCAGTAATTTGACTTTCCATTGATTTTTTGCCCTTTCAGTATATTTCTGAATTCTTAATGTTAATCTTCTGGCTTTCTAATAGCTGTTTTTGTATTGTTCTCATGTTTTCAATTATTTTGTTAGTTTGGTTTCTGAATTTTCTATAGTTTTGTCTACATTTTCCTTGATGTCATCTGTATTTTCCTCAGTCTTTCTCTGTCTGCTGAATTTGCCTAATTAGCATTATTTTAAATTCCTTATCAGATAATTCTGATACCATTTCTGGTGGTAATTTCTGACTGTATTTTGGTTCCATGTTTGAAGCACTCTGTCTTGTTTCTTTGTGTAAGCTGAAATTGTCTGTTTTCTCTGAAACATTATGGTATTATATTTATATTTAGTTGATGATTTCATATTGGTGTATTCTCAGGCACACATCTGTCTCCTGGTAGATGTGGTAGAGACTGAAAGTGTGAATGCAGTTAGTTCTCTGTTCACTGTATTGCATAGTTTAAGGTGGGTTCATGCACCTCCAGAAGCAGAAACACTATGCTTGGCACTTGACCATCAGCAGAGCAGAGGCTGCACAGAAGCCCCTGAGTTGGTGAAGGCAGGGACTGGCTGCGTGCGTGCGCGCGCGCGCGCACACACACACACACACACACACACACACATCTATCAGAAAGCAACAAGAAAAAGGGAGAACTGCACCCTCTAGCCACCAACCTCCAGTTGTGTCCTGTACCAGCATAGGCCCAAAGAAATAGTTAATAATGAAAGAATAGGAATCACCACCCCTACATCCACCAAATCCTTGATAATGGCAACTCCTCTTACTATGGATGGTGACACTCCAATACTGAAAAAGGAATGCAATATGCTTTTGCTTTACTATTGTCCTAGGTAGAGGGAGTTTTAATGGTTTCCACTTAATTTTTCTTGCTATAATATCCCTCCCTTACTCTATATGTCAGGAATCCAATGCAGGGGTTCTGCCAGTTGCTGAATGTCTCTTTCAATTATGCAGTTCTGAACGGGAGAAATTACTACAGGATGGGTGTGGAGACATACTAGACCCACTGTGAAATGAACCTGAGTTAAGACTCAAATAGTAACCCCACCTTTACATACACCTATTCTTACTGGTTAATTACAATGACATTTTTGGTCTCCTGGATTCAGTGTAAATTAAGAGCTGGTGTCCAGTAATCCTTGAAAAATCATATGATTTTCTTTTCCTCAGTGAATAGTTACTCTCATGAAAGCTTGCAGACCTCTTTGGGAATGGATGAGAGAATGGTTAATAGTATCAATTTCTGGTATTGTAGTGGGATTTTTTTTTCCCACAAGAGGATCCAATGTCCTCTTCATTCAAGAGGTTGTAAATCTGCAAACTGGTTCATTTGTTTGAGACGACTGAGAGGCCATGGTACTTTATTCAAATTAGACTTCCATTCACTTGACCTAGAATTCTTCTGCTTGTACAGATGAAGTAAATTTTATAGAATTTCCAATGCGAATCCCTTCTTTCTAATACTTCTATTGATTTCAATTTAGGAAAGTGACTTTTTTTCTGAAAGCAAATTCCTGATCTTTAAGAAAAAGATTGCATGTTATTATCTTGCTATTATCAAGGCATAGGAGAATGGGAGCTTTGATACTCTTCCAAAAGGTCATTTGGAAACAAAATCATTCAAACCACTTTTTATTTCATTTTTTGCAATGGAGCCAACAAAATAAGTATTGTAACTCGCTAACTATTAAAAATGTTTTTTCATTGATAACTGTTAAAGATGTTTACTCATCGATGTGATAAAAAGTGTTGTTATTTATTCACTGTATGTGAAATAGCTTTTCGGGGCCCCACAGCTCCCGTGGCTCTCCAAGACAGAGGGTTTTCTTTGTTTGCATGCCGGAGCCTGTGGGAAGGTCCCAGTAATAGGCGGTGATGTTCTCCCAGGGTCAAGTGTCAAGGCAATGGCTGGGATGTTGGGCCACAAGGGAGGTCAGTGCTTCATAGCCCTGCTTGATCGAAGTCCTTCTAGGAGCCTGGTTAAGGTGTGAACTGATGAAGTGAAACATCTCTGTAAGGTGTTAAAAGGCCAGGGGAGCCCAAAAGTGCTGGCTTGATTTACAGGGCTATCCAGGCAATGGACAAGTTGCTATTCCCCAGATGCCACAAGCAATGCCCGAGGGCTTTTTTAAACCATTCCGGTATCCCCAAGTCTTGTTCTAACAACTGCCTCTTGGTCTATATATAGGCTCCTCATGAGCACAATTGGGTGTTTTAGAATACCCATTCTTCACAGGGTTATCCACAGTTTATCAGGAGCCATACAGTTGAGAGCATTTGCATATGCAATAAAGCACAAGTAAACATCTTTCTGATATTCTTTGCTTTTAGTCAAGATCCATTTGATGTCAGCAGTGATATCCATAGTTCCCATTCTTTTCTAAATCTGGCTTGAATTTTTGGTAGTTCTCTGTCAGTGCAACCATTTTTTAATTGCCTTCAGCAAAATTTTACTTGCATGTAATATCAATTATATTGCTCAGTGATTCCCACATTCTGATTCATCACCTTTCTTTGAAATTGGCACAAATATGGATCTCTTCCAATCTGTTGGCCAGGTAGCTGTCTTGTAAATTTCTTGGCATAGATGAATGAATGCCCCAGTGCTGTATCAGTTTGTTGAAAGCTTTCAATTTGTATTCTGTCAATTCCTGAAGTCTAGTTTTCCACAATGCCTTCAGTGCAACTTGGATTACTTTCTTCAGTGCCATTGGTTCTTGATCATATGCTACCTCTTGAAATGGCTGAAAATCAACCATATGTGTTCAGTAATGGTTCTCTGTATTCCTTCCATCCTCTTCTGACACTTTCTTCATCATTCAATATTTTGCCCATAGAATCATTCCTGCACTATTTCAAGGTTTGAATTTTTTTCTTCAGTTCTTTCAACTTGATAAATGCTGAGCATATTCTTTCCTTTTGGTTTTCTGACTCCAGGTCTTTGCACATCTCATTATAATATTGGTGTCATCTTGAGCTTCCCTTTGAAATCTTCTGTTCAGCTCTTCTACCTCATTTCTTCCATTCGCTTTAGCATCTCTACCCTAGAGAGCAAGTTTGAGTGTCTTCTGACATCCATATTCATCTTTCCTTTCTTTATTGCCTTTTTAATGACTTTTTGCTTTTTATGATGTTCTTGATGTCATCCCACAGCTCTTCTGGTCTTTGGTCATTAGTGTCTAATACTTTAAATCTGTTCTTCAGATGATTTCTAAATACAGGTGGGATATGTTCAAGGTCCTGAGGTGTTCTCTAAATTCAGGTAGGATATGTTCAATGCTCTCATGGACTTTCTTTACTTTTTATCAGCTTCAGCCTAAACTTGCATATGAGCAATTGAAGGTCTGTTCCAGTTTGTCTCGGTCTTGTTTTGACTGGTGATATTAAATTTTTCCACTATCTTTCCACACAGATGTAGTCAATTGGATTCCTGTGTATTCCTTCTGTTGTGAGGTACTTGTGTATGGTATTGTTGTAATGTGCCATGGAGTCAGTTTCGACTCATAGTGACCCTGTACAGGGTTTCCAAGGCTGTAAATCTTTATGGGAGCAGAAAGCCTCATCTTTCTCCCATGGAACAGCTAGTAGTTTCAAACTGCTGACCCTGAGGTTCGCAGCCCGATTTGTAACCACTACACTTGTGTGTAGTCACCTTTTATGTTGTTTTTAAAAAGGTCTTTGCAATGAGCAAGTCATTGGTCTTGCAAAATTCTATCATGTGGTCTCCTGCATCATTTCTATCACCAAGGCCAAATTACCCAATGACTGATCCTTTTTCTTTTTTTCCCAACCTTTACATTCCAATCACAGTAATATTAATGCAACTTGATTGCCTATTTGATCAATTTCAGATTGAAAAGTTGGTAGAATACTTCAATATCATCATCACTGGCTTTAGTGGTTGGTGCATGCGTTTGAATAGTGGTATTAACTGGCCTTCCTTTGAAGCATATGGATATTATTCAGACAGCATTGCATATCAAGATTGGACTTGAAAATTTTTTTGAGATGAATGCAAAGCTCTTCGATTTGTTTTTCCTGGTTTCCATTGATTCAGTCTCCTCCTTTGCCCTTTCAATGCATTGTCCATATCTCAACTCTTCATATTAAACTTTTGAAACTCTATTTGCCGGTTTTGTATTATTTCACTATTTGCATTTATTTTGTCTGTTTGTTTTTGTTGTGTTTTCCTGAGTTTTTCTGTCCTTGTTTTCTGCCAATCTGTTCAAAGTACCTAAGTATCAGTCTTTGGAATTCTTTCTCAGGGAGTTCCATTACCTTTTCTTTTCTCAGAAACGTTTTCTGGCTCTGCATCTTGGTCATTTGTTTCTCTCACTTCATGTGAACTACATTTGTCCGTTACCTACAGGACATTTTGGTGTTTTTGTATTTAATTGATGATTGTATGTTGTACCAGTCTCCTGGTGGGTGCAGCTAAAGAATGTAAGCATGTACACTCTTCTCCATTCGGCATGTGTGCAGCTCAGTTTAGTGTGGTTTGGCTGGTGTTGGCGATTGTTGATCAGGTGGTATAGGCGTTGATGTTGTACCCAGTGGGTACAGTTGTGGCTGGGCTGTACGGACATGGTTGCTATCTCCTGTTAGGTGGGGCAAGAGGAAAAAACACATACACACATAAAAACTGAACAAGCTAGCAAACAGCAGTGAAAACAGAAAATAAAGGGAATAAAAAGGCAGCAATAAGAATAAAGAGAAAAATAAGACAGGAAAATGGAGCTACAGAAGAGAAACTTGAGAGAAAATAAATGGCAAAACCTAAAAAAAAAACAAAAAAAACATGGAGAAGGTAAAAAAAGAGATGTAAAGAAAGATCAAAAGGAAAAAAAAGAGGGGGAAAATCAGAAGCAGAAGTAAAAATGAAAGCAGAGAGAAAGGATATTTTACTCACAGAAAAGAGAGGAAAAGTGTAAGAAAGAGTAGACAAAAACAATGAAACAATTAAAGGGGGAGGGAAGGAGCACCAGTGTTGGACCTAGAAAACAGAAAACTCTGGGGGGCTCCTGCCATTCAAGTTCACAAAGTAGATGGGGGAGGGATGTGACAGACCTAGGTGGAGTTGTCTGGGCCTAGGTGTTGTCTGTGTTCAGGTCATCTAATCTGGTAGCGGTAAGTGGAGGCCCTTAATGTTGTTGGTTTCAGTGTCTGTCAGGACCAGAGGGCAGCTGGGGCAGGGTGGCTGGCCGTAAGGGTTTCTGTGAGATTAATACTACCTCTATGGGTTTCTGTAGGTCAAGGAGTCATCAACCTGAATTCTAGCACTAAGACTGCACAGCCAGCACCCACCTCCCGCTGATACAACTCACAACCACATAGCCCCAAACTCTGGGTCTATGCTGGGAGTGGATGAGTGTGAAACAAGGAATCACACCTTGCTTTCCACCAGTATTTGGTGTATTTGTGCCGCCAGGTTGTGGTCTGTGTCCTAACCTGCTTGCCAAAGTTCAAGATGGCTGTGCCACATCTGGCCAGCACACCACTCACCAGTCTCCTTCTTTTGCCACCCTTGCTCAGCCTCTCCTCCCTTAAGTAAGTATTCAACCCACTTACCTAATCTTTCCGCTAAAGTTTAGGTCTCCCTGATTATCATGTCTGTTTCATTTGGTCTCTTGTACTTTGTTAAAAGGAGCTCTGGTAGCATAATGGTTACAAATCGGGCCGCTAATTTCACGGTCAGAAGTTTGAAACTACCAGCTGTTCCGCGGGAGAAAGAGGCGGCTTTCTGTTCCCATAAAGATTTACAGCCTCAGAAACCCTGTACAGGGGTCGCTGAGTCGGAATCAACTCCACAGCACATAACAACCTTTGTTGTAGAGGGTCTGGGTCTGTGTAGTATCTTTGCTAGTCCACCATCTTACCAGAACTCCTTCCACAAACTTTTTGAAATATGCATACACTCTGGAGTTCTGGTGTGGTGCTGTAGGATAAAGCACTAGACCGCAAGGTCGTCAGTTTAAATTCACCGACCCCCTTGGAAACCCTATACAGGGTTGCTATGAGTTGGAACTTACTTGACGGCATTTAACAACTAACTCACCAGTCACTCTCCAGGGTCTGTCCTGGTGCGGTGCTGTGGGATAAAGCTCTGGACCACAAGGTCGGTAGCAGTTCAAATTCACCAGCTGCTCTTTGGAAACCCCTATACAGGGTTGCTAAGTCAGAACTGACTTGATGGCACTTAATAAACCAAGTTAGTTCTGGGTTACTGTTGTTAAGTGCCATCAAACCAATCTTGTGGTTCTAACTGATCTTGTGGTCCAGGGCTTTATCCCCCAGCACCACACCAGGATGTTGTTGTTGTTATGTGCTGTGGAGTCGATTCCAGCGCATAGCAACCCTGTACAGGGTTTCCGAGGCTGTAAATCTTTATGGGAGCAGAAAGCCTCATCTTTCTCCCCCAAAACAGCTGGTAGTTTCAAACTGCTGACCTTGTGGTTCACAGTCCGATTTGTAACCACTACGCTACCAGAGCTCCTTTTACACCAAGATAGGGACCCTGTATATAATATTCCTCAAGAGGGACTGAGGAGTATGAACTGTGCTTTGAGCCGTAACGGAAGGTTAGCTCATTCTCTGGTGTAGTAGGCATCCTCTTGGTTATTTGTGCTCTGGTGTTCCTCCCTGCATCCAGCAATTGGCCTCTGACAAGTAGAATATGAGGCACATTGTTGTTAAGTATCAAAATGATGTAATTTGCAAGATTAGGTTCCAAGAAGATTCTGGCATCTATCTTGCTCATCCTCTCTTACGCTCTTGGCTGTTCTGATGGAAGCCACCTGTCATGTTCTGAGCACTCTAAAAAGAGGCCCTGTGGCAGGGAACTGAAGAAGGTCTAGTGCAAAAGGCAATGACGATTTGAGGCCTCAGTCCAATAATAAGGGATCAAATGATTGATCCAAATGTTGCTGGGCTTGAGCCCATTGTTACTGCTACTGGGTTAATACATCTCATTGGGGATCTCCCTTTTTTGCGGTCCTGCTACATTACCAAGCATGATGTCCTTCTCCAGGGACTAGTCCCTCCTGATAATGTCTGAAGTATGAGACAAAGTCTGGCCATCTTGGCTTCTAAGGAGCATTGTGACAGTATTTCTTCCAACACAGATCTGTTTGTTCTTTGGGCAGTCCTTCTGCAATAGATAACTGATCTCCCTGGGGGGAAGAGGCATTACCACACCACTGCCTCAAAATTGCCTAGCACTCACTTTGGTCTAGGTTCCTTAACCTGTACGGGCTGCAGTTCCCCATCTTCCTAACCACAGGAATTAACTGCAGTGTCCATCTAGAGGCATCTGACTCACAAGAAATAAAAGCATGATTTAAACTCAACATATAAAATTTTAACAAACTCAAATTGGTTTACCAATATCTTTAAAGAAGAAAAAGAATAAAAATTTTTTTAATTTACATTTTCTTACATCAAAAACATCTTTAGGAAAAACAAAGAACACATTCAAAGTTAGGCAGAAATCTTTTTCTTTTCCCCCCTTTATAATTCAAATCATTCCCCCTTTGGGCTGTTACTCTGGTGACAATTAGGTCCCCACACTTAAGAACATGGTACCTACTCTGGCTGAAACAGAACAAGTGTTAACAGAGACCCCAAACCAGGGCTTTTGGGGAAAAACAGAAACAGGAACGGTCAACCTTTCCCTTCATTTATAGAGGGATTGTAAATTGGAGAGTCTAAACCTCCATATTCCAAAAGTAGAAAACCTGCAGCTCAATGCAAATGTGAAAACCAAAATGGATCAGGAATGAAGTTACACAACAACCTCATAGTATCATCTCATATACTCAAGACCGAGGTGATTTTTGAGAAGTGTCTGATTATCTAGTCTCTTATATTTGGAATGGCCCCATGCCAGCATTTTTAAAGGAAGATGAAGGGACATAATGGATTAGAATAAATCAGCCCACTTACAGGAAACACTCCTGGATTTCTGATTGCTGAGAATATTCAGCACATTATTTCAAAGTGGCAAAATTTGAGGGCAATCTGAGAAAAGAGAATTCAAAAGTGGCATCTGTATTCACCAAGAGGTTTCAATGGGGACACACCTTGTTCTTTTTCAGTTTATCTGTTAAGGGGCCCAGACCACTGATCCTCAAAATAAGTTATTTTGTATATTACAGTGCACAGAACAAAAGACGGAAAGACACTTTCTCTGCGAGTGACCATGAGGCATTTCATAAAAGGTCCCCCGATCTATCTGACGTGGAAGGACAGGCACCCAGTGTTCTTGTGGCCTCATTAGCTTGAGCCCTTCTCCATTTGGGTTGCAGTAGCCTCAGTTGGAGCTGCTTTCTCTAAACCTTCTGGCTTCTTCTTATCTTCCTCATTGTCATCATCATCATCATCCTGGGGATAGAGGTCTGGGTATTTCTGCATGCATTCCTGCATGGCTCGGAACTGGTTTACACAGTCTGACCCCTTGACATCCTCTGTGCTGTAGTGAAAACAAGAAAAGGCTGACTTGAACTGCTCCCCACAGGGGCCACTGGCCATTCCTCCAAGGCACGGGCAGTTCCAGTTAATGTCTCCATTTGGCAATATCAGTCCTGGAAGATAAAGAAAAGTAAAACCAAGTCTCATCCTCACCTATTACAGTCACCTGGCAGGCACTCACCTATGAACTTGCTTCTTGATGGAGATCAGGTTCAGATGCCTGCCACACCCAGCATCTCCTGGTTCACCGCCAACATCTTTCCCCAGGAGCAACACTGAACCATTCTCAGCCATTTCCTAGAGCTGTTAGACTATGCCCCGAGAACTAAACATTGGAAAATATTTAATCCAAATAAGCAATTACTTGAATGGCCAGGAAAAAGCTTTCTGAAAACCCAAACACTTTAAAGAGTTGAGATACAGACTTTCTTCTAATCCCTGGCCCAATTCTCATGCAAATGATCCAGATAAAACCACCTAGGAGTGCTCTGGACCCTCAATCCCTTCCTGCTCTGAGGCTGCTCTCAGAAGTTCAGCAGTCTGTGTCTAGTAAAAAGGAAAAGGAAGATACAATGAAAAGGCTAGTGGCAGACCAGGATAGTAGGATTCCATTCTTTTATCTGAACTGTTGGACTGTGTTAGGGGTAGAGAGGACAAGGGGTGAGGTGAGGTTACCGATGGATTCTCATTTTCAATATCATACAGGCCTCCTTTTGAATTTCCCACCATTTCTTAAGTTCATGTCTAAAGAGAATTTCTTGGTTTTCCAAAATACTTTGCAAGACCATAGTTTCACTTTCAGCTTTATAATCGCTGACCTAAAAATATGATTCAAGAAGCAGTTTCTTACCTAAGTCTGCAAACCCTAAACCTCCAGTGGAAGCACACATGCTGTGCTGATGTCCAAGGTCCTAGACTGATCCCTACCTTTCATTTCCATCTCACACGCAGTTCTGTATTTGTAAAATGAAAATGACAATGGAGGTACCGATTGGTACTGCTCCCTGAGCAGGCAGTTCATCAGTAGCACCTCTGACACTTGCAAAGTTCTCCTATATTAGCTTCACAGCTTTCCTTAGAAAGCCCTTTGGCATCTTCTACAGTAGATACTTCTAACCCCAGTTTACACATGAGGTTTCTGTGACTCCATGGATCCAAGTCGGGACTGGAGACGTGGCCAGTAGGACCTTCAAGAATCTGTGTTCTTCCTCCCAAATCCCATTACCTTACCCTATTACTCAGGGGATCTCAGTTCTGGAAACACACACAAATGCTAGCCCCTGGAGGTTCAAATCAGCTAACAAACACACACAACTACCTCCAAAAGAGGTAACAGATTATAATACTGACATTATAACCCAGGTGTGGTTCATTTCTTTCTTTCTGTTTCAGCACTCAGTGTTTGACGCACCAGCAGCATTCGCCCCTGTTTTTCACTGATCTTATTCAGAACATCAGTAGTGTTGGTTTGCTCTTCCTCAAGAGAATATAGCTTCTCACAGAAAGCATCTGTGATGTCAATCTGCATTTTAAGAAGATAGATGGCCGCGCTTCAGCATATGAAAGCAAGTCTGTCCTGGAAAGCTGTTATGTCTTCAAACATATAGTCAAGGGCCTGCATTCTAGGCCTACCACTAACTCCTTTAGCCGGTTTCCACCTTCTCCTTGACCCTGCTTACCTGATGAGACCAAGTGACCGTCATTAAGGCACCTCTGGTCTTTTGAATCTATGAAAATTAATTCTGCCATTTTGTGTCTTTGCACGCTTAGTTTTCGGAAGCATTGTTTGGTGCTGGGGTGCAGGCAGCTGGCATTCATTGGCAGCCCATATAAGCCATTCAGTAATTTTGCAATTGAGAGCTCAGAGTACCAGAGCTCCCTGGCTACCCGGGATTCTTTGTGTTGGCTATGTGTCTTTATACAGTTATTCTCTACAGAGGGTTGCAAAGGTAAATACTTTTTTTTTTTTTTTGGTAGGTCTGAGCAGAAATAGCATAAGTGCCGGAAGCAAATAGCAGAGAAAACCGACAATAAAGAATAATGGGAGTAGAGGGGAATGCCCAGTTTAAAGGCAGGCACGTTCACCTTTTTTTTTTTTTTTTGCAGGCAAGAAGGCAGCTTTATTGAACTTTGGAAAAAAATTAAACATGATTCCATTGAGGGAGAAAAAGCCATTGACACTCAGTATGTAACACTGCCATCTACTGGAATAGTGACATATCAAGACTTTCAAGACCAGAAATGTAAGGTGAGTGGTTTTGCTTATTTGATTTTCAACATAAAATGGCTTTCAGAGAACCTCACATTTTCTTGAGAAACCATTCTTATTTCTGAAATTCATCAATGGATAAGCTTTCTCTGCTTTTTTTTATGGGTAAAGTACAAGTGGCTTTGTTTTTCTTACACAGATGATGAAATCAAATCTCAATTTGAAAGTTTAAAAACACTTTGGGGCAATCTGCCTCTTTGAACATCTATCACTCATAGTTAATACTCTAAATGCAACCTCTGGTTACGACTTTATAAAGAAGCAAAATTCAACTGTATATTAAGCTTCCTTGTTTAGTTTTTCTGTTTTTACAATGAGCAGGACTGCAAGGTTGGTTTGAACTGCAAAGTCAGCAGTTCAAGCTCACCAGCTGCTCCTCAGAAACCCTATATGGGGTCGCTATGAGTCAGAACCGACTCCACAGCACTTAACAATTTTTACAATCTAGGGTGCTATGTATTTGTGCTCCACTTATGTGAATTCCTGAAAAAAACAAACAAATATTGTTGTTGCTATGTGCCACGCAGTCGTTTCCGACTCACAGCGACCCTGCACAGGGTTTCCGAGGCTGTAAATCTTTACGGGAGCAGAAAGCCTCATCTTTCTCCTACAGAACAGCTGGTAGTTTCAAACTGCTGACCCTGAGGTTAGCAGCCCAATTTTTACACACTATGCTACCAGAGAACACACCATAACTATTTTGCACAAATCATATTAACCCAGCTCTTCTTATGACTACACAGTAACAGTAGAAGACACTGGTGTGAGGATGTGGGAATGCTGTTCTTAATGAACAATTAAGTCATTCTTCTGACAGCTTTTTGTCTCCTTACACCCAGGTGCTGCTTCAAATTTGTTCATTTGATGATTTCCAGGAGCAGATAAATGAGACTAATTAATGAAACACCTGGATGAAAAAAGAAATTGTTTTGAGAATAACGTTGTTAACAACCACAATCTCAAATCATTTCAGATTCTGAGTTAAGTGCTCTACTCTTTAGACTATCCATAAGAGCTAATGGTCTTGTTAATGAGGTCCTCACACTGCAGCATTGCTGGATGTAAGATTGGAGGCGCTCATGGAACCTTAGAATGCGTGAGTCTGACATGGTCTTCATCAAAGTGTATACTTGGCAAATAGTAAACTCAGTTAAACATTTTGGAAAAAGCCAAGTTCTAAGAAAAGAGGTATACAAGTGTAATGAAATAAATTGAATTAAAACACTTTTTTCAGGTTGCATTTCAGATTTGCAGTGTGGCACTGTAGGATCAAGTACTGGACTGCAAACCATAAGGTCGGCACCTTAAACCCACCAGCTGCTCCTCAGAAACCCTAGATGGGGTCACTATGAGTTGGAACCGACTCAATGGCACTTTAAGAACAACAACAGCAGGTTGCATTTTGTTGACAGACACAACTGAATGTTTTAATTGTTAGAACTTGAGATTGTCCAGAAAAAGAAAGTTTTGAGTATAACGGACATAAGTGCTAACAAAGTCAGAACCCAAAACAACATGGAATGGGAGTGTGGGGCGGGACGTGAAGTATTAGATCTGAATGGGGTTGTTCTAAAAAAGGGGTGTCCAGACTGCCTGCGTTCATCACACTTTCCAGTGACTCCCAGTCTGCAGCTGTCTTCCCTACACTTCATCAGGCTTGATGAGGTCTCTCTGGGGATCTATTGGGAGGTCAGAAAAAATAACCACCTCATCCCAGCATTCAAGTCATCTGCTACTATTTGGGCACTGCTGAAGCCAATAGCAATTGCTGCAGCCAAGGCAACTGAAAATGCTAGAGGAGCATTTTATTAACCCAAACATGATGTCAAAGTCATCCCAAAAAAGTTTATTAGAATGATTCAAAACATTTTTCTTGGATAATGACAAAGACAGAGTTTCTAAACATGGAAGAATATGAATGGCAATACCTCATAACCAATATTTGAAATCGAATGGACAGCTTCATTGCCAGTCTTCATTTTATTGACAATAAATTCATGTGTTAATTCCATGTGAAGTCACGACTATTGCTTTGTTTGGGAATGAGTCCCCACTGCAATTAAGTACAAAAAATACCTTCCATCATAATTGGAGTGTGACTTGCGTTACTGAGTAATGAGCTGATAAAAATCCTCCAAGAGTTGGCTTTTAGTTTTTTTTTTAAAGCAACATTCCTTTAATACACTACGAGGAAATAATTAGTATTTTGACTTTTTAAACTCCTACACCATAGATACTTGAGTAACAGTCATGAAAGGCCCACCCCTTCACCTAATTGCAAACACTGACACACTTCAAGAGGGTGCATTCTTGGGGTGGACTCTGAAAACTTCGCACTACATGTGTTTATAGTAGCTTGAGAACAAAGACCATGTCATCCAGAACATAGTAGCCATTGTACATGTCACCTTCACAGAGGTACAGCAGTTTGGTGAAAGTTTCAATAACAAAGCCAGGTTTTCTGAAAACTTCCGGCAGACTATTCACTTGTTCTTCCTAATTTTGTCACTGAGTTAAAAAAATTCTGATGGTTTCTCCCACTTGCCACCTTTATTTTCCACATAGGGATGAAAAGGCAGCATCAGGGCAGGTATGAGCCTGCCTCTAGTTCACTCCAAGACACTTCTATTATCTTTTAACAAGGCTAAGGGTTGACCACAGGTGTCCAGAAAATTTAAGCAGCTAATGACTTCATACTGGAACTCTGTATTCTGCCATTCATTTATACCATGCACTCTGTATTTCTTTTCCTGAAGCTGCCATATCATAGTTTCAGATAACTTCAGTGGCATAAAACTTCACATAATTGTAAATTATGTGAAGGGTTCATGATTTTTTTGACTTCTCCATCACCAGCACCTAAATAAATCAAGAAGTCTATGGGTTTTCCAGTCTGGAATAATTTTAAGCAGTCGCTGAAATTTATCTAGTGAAAATACAACCATTGATCCTCTTTCTAGCAACTCATTGATAGATGTTCTAGACAGAAACAGATGATATAAATAAATGGTATAACCGGATACACAGCCAGCTTGACTTCCCAATGTTGTTGTTTAATGGCACTTTTAATAAGCTAGCCTTCAGAGGACCTCACATTTTCTGGAATGATTCACATAATTTCTCTCTGTTGTCCTCCTTCCTGTCCCCTGTGGCCGCCGCCAACCCACCTAAACTGCTCATCACGTTCAAGTACAGGGAGCGGGTGAGCAGACTCCACAGCATCCACAACCTCTGCGCCAGCCACATGGATGCCAAAGTCAGGCATTAAGCCGCGGAATGTCTCATTGGGGGCCATGGCCACTCTGATCACTGCCTGAGCTGGGGTGAGGAGGAGGAGGCGCTGCCGCCGCTGCTGTCAAGGCTCAAGCCATCACGCTCAACTTGCCTCCACATTCACATTGTTAAAAATGTGACATGAAACAAATAAACCAAGCCCTGATTTGTTCAGCAGGCCCCCAAGGAGCCTTGAGTGAACTTTTCGTGCAAGGTACTGGTTGAGGCATCTCATGCTAACATGGGCCATAAATGTGAACTGAATTCTGTCTGGAAGCATGGCTGAGCAGGAGAATTCCTATCACATGTAACTATTAGAATCCACTGATAGCCTCCCCCAAAAGTTAATCATTGAGAAGTTATGAAAAATCTTAGAACTAACCAAGCATTTGAGGGAACAAGTTGCTGGGCCCAGGGGCTCAGGATCATAGTCTCAGGGGAGGGGACACCAATGTCAACTGGCAAACACAGTCCACAAAGGCAATGTTTACATCCTACTTTGGTGAGTACCAACTATGGCCTTAAAAGTTCAGAAGCAGCCATCTAAGGTCCAGAAGAAAGAAGAGTGAGGAAAATGGAAGGCACAGGGAAACAATGAATCCAATGGATGGATGAACCACACAAACATCACTCTCCATGACTCTGAGACCAGAAGAACTAGATGGTGTCTGACTACAGCTACCAATTGCTTAGAAAGGGATCCTGGATAGAGGGGTGAAAATGTCAAATGAAACTCAAAATCATAAAAAAGTCTAGGCTTACTGGTTAGATAAAAACTGGTGGAACTCCATAGGCTATGGTGCTTAGTCACCCTTCATGTCTGGAACTGACCTCACCCCCATGGCTCATATTTAGCCAAAAAGTAGACAGGTCTATAGGGGGATCTACACACCTTAGAATACTCAATCATTTGAGATCCAAAGGGCAGCATTTATCTGGGGGCAAAATTCAGAAGTATTAGAAAAGGAGGAGGAATGGAAACAGGAGATATAAGGAGGAAGTAGGGTTAAGTGAATGCAATGAAACAAAATGTGTATTAACTGTTCAATGAAAAACTGATCTGCTCTGTAAACCTTCACCCAATTCACAATAAAAGGTTACCAAAAAAAAAAAAAATCCTGCAAAAAACTTCATACATGAAGAAAGCAAAAAGTCATTAAGAAGTCAAGAAAGAAGGAAAAGATCAAACTGAATGTCAGAAGAGACACTGAAACATGCTCTCCTGAGTAGAAATGCTAAAGCATTTAGAAATGCTAAAGAAATAAGAAGATACAAGAACTGAACAGAAAATTTCAATGGTCAGCTCGAGAAGACAAAGTCAAATATTACAATGAAATGTGCAAAGATCTGGAGTCAGACAACCAAAAAGGAAGAACACGCTCAGCATTTCTCAAGTTGAGATAGCTGAAGAAAAAATTCAAGCCTCAACTTTCATATTACTGAAGGATTCTCTGGGCAAATAACTGAATGATGCAGAAAGCATCAATAGAAGATGGAAGGTATACAGAGTCACTTGTACTAAAGGAAATGGTTGATGTTCAACCATTTCAAGAGGTAGCATACGGTCAAGAGCCAATGATACTGAAGGCAGAAGTCCAAAGTGCATTGAAGGAACTGGCAAAGAACAAGGTACCAGGAATTGATGGAATAAAAATTGGTATCTTTCAAGAAAGTGAGGCAGTACTGGAGGCACACACTCATCTATACCAAGAAATTTGGAAAACAACTATTTGGTTGACTGATTGGAAGAGATCCATATTTGTGCCCATTCCAAAGAAAGGTGACCCAACGGAATACAGAAATCATTGGACAAATCTTTGATATCTCATATGAGTAAAGTTTTACTAAAGGTAAAGGTAATACAGAAATGGCTGCAAGCATGCATTGACAGAGAACTTCCAGAGGTTCAAGCTGAATTTGGAAGAGGACATGGAAGAAGGGATATATCATTGCTGATGTCTGATGGATCTTGGCTGAAAGCAGAGAATATCAGAAAGATGTTTACCTGTGCTTTATTGACTACACAAAGGCTTTCAATTGTGTAGCCCATGACAAGCTATGGACAACATGGTAAAGTATGAGTATTCCGGAAAAACTTAATTGTGATCATGAGGAATCTGTACCTGGACCAAGAGGCAGTTGTTTGAACAAAACATGGGAACACTGAATGATTTAAAATTAAGAAAGGTGTACGATAAGGTTGCATTCTTTCACCATACTTATTCAACCTGTATGCTGAGCAAATAATCCGAGAAGCTGGGTTCTATGAAGAAAAATGTGGCATCGGGATTAGAGGAAGACTCATTAACAACCTGGGATATGCAGTTGATACAACCTTGCTTGCTGAAAGTGAAGAGGACTTAAAATATTTACTGATGAAGATGAAAGACCACAGCCTTCAGTATGGATTACATCTCAATGTAAAGAAACAAAAATCCTCACCACTGGACCAATAAACAACATTCTTAACGAATGGAGAATAGATTGACATTGTTAAGGACTTCATTCTTCTTGGATCAACCATCAACACTCATGGAAGCAGCAGTCAAGAAATCAAATGACATATTAGGCAAATTAGGCAAATCTGCTGCACAAGACCTTTTTAAATTCTTGAAGAGCAAAGATGTCAGCTTGAGGACGAAGATGCGCATGACTCAAGCCATGGTATTTTCAATAACCTCATATGCATGTGAAAGCTGGACAGTGAATAAGGAAGATCATAGAAGAATTGATGCTTTTGAGTTGTGGTTTTGGAGAAGAATATTGAAAGTGCCACGGGATGCCAAAAGAACCAATAGATCTGTGTTAGAAGAAGTGCAGCCAGAGTGCTCTTTGGAGGCCAAGATGGCCAAACTTCGTCTTCTCACACTTCGGACATATTGTCAGGAGGGACCAATCGCTGGAGATGGATACCATGTTTGGTAAGGTGAAGGGTCAGAGAAAAAGAGGAAGACCCCCAGTGAGATGGACTGGCCAAGTGTCAGCATCAATGGGCTCAAGTGTGGCAACAATTGTGAGGTTGGCCCAGGACCGGCAGTGTTTTGTTCTGTTGTGCATAGAGTTGCTGTGAGTCAGAATTGACTCGATGGCACCTAACAACAACAACATTAGATGTGCTGAGATCAGCATAAAAGTTTGCAAGAGAAAAGGGCAGAAGCACAGCAGTGAGTAGAGACGCTGGTGCTCTGGCATTATTTGCCAGGGCAATGAATCAGAACGAGGCTGGAAAACACTATCCCCCACCTCTGAGAGATGGCCATCCAGACTAAGCTTGATTCCTCAAAGGCCATCCTTGGCTAGGCTGAACTGTAGACAGCATCATGAACACTGAGTTTTCCCCAGTCTGTGTCTGTGGGCCCCTGGGAGTCGCATATCACTTACCATGCTCCTCATACGGATCACTGGGGTCATCAGCCACCAGCTCTGCATTGCTTGGAGTTTCATGGTCTTCTTTGGTCACAAAGATGATTCGATCTTTCCCTAGCATTTAGAGAAGAGAGGAAGAAATAGTTCACTCAAGAGCAGTGAAGCAGCCCTAAACCCAAAGAGATCAAAAAACTGAATTGAAGAATGCTCCCCCCCAACCATGAAGCCTCAAAGTTAGGGGTCCCATTAAACTGCTCTCCCTGTGTAACTGACAGGGTAGAAGGTCTATTGTTGTTAAGTGCTATTGAGCTTGTTCTGACTCACAGTGATGAGCTTGAACCGCCAATCTTGGGGTTCAAACCGAACTTGTAGTCCAGAGCATTAACCACAGCACCACACTGGAAGGTCTATTAGCTACTCCTTTTGAGTGCCTGTCCTCTACATGTATTCTCCCACTGGGGCACAAAATGCTTCCTTCCAACATTCTTCTCCCTTCACTTCTAAGATGGTGGATTCTTTCTGTATTCCTCCTATTGCTCAAGGGACTTTTTATACACACCAGCTTTACTCTGTCTCCTTTCAACTACTACTTTCAGGAGATAAGCCCAAATATGTTGACCAGCACAGGCTAGCTCCCCCTTTTGAGTATCTGTCTCCTCCTCCCAGCTGCCCCCAGTGGAGTCACTACATTTCTGCTGTTTCCTTCTCTTCCCAAATGTCCAGAGCTTGGCCTCCACCAGCCACTCAGTCACCCAACCTGACAGGCTTGACAGCATTATCCTGGACCTATCTGCTCTTCCACATTCAGTTAGCTGATCACCAGGCTTACAGCATCTGTTCTCCCCACTCTTAGCCAGTCCTCCCACAACCTCCTGACCAACCACTTGCCCCCACACTACCAATCCAGTAAAGGAGTGCTCAAGTTTGCCAACAATCCATCTTACAGCAGGTCCCTTCTTCTTCTTCTTTTTGGAAAAGGAATCGTTACTTCTCAGAACTCCTACAGGACTTTGCTCACATTGTCTCCCCATTAACCCGTGAACAACCCCATCTAGATCCCATCATCCTTCCTTCCCCCAGGCCTCACAGGGATCTGCAACAGATGAAGACGATTTACTAGGGCTGAGGCTTCCCGCTGTACAAGTTTCTTTCTCAGGTGGGGTGAGAGGAGGCCGCAAGGTGAGAGGTAGGGAGACGGGAAAAAAAAAAAAGAAGATAACTGAGTCATGATTTCAACTCCCTAGGGGCTAACCCAGGATTCCTGGGGTGGCACTGTAGGACCAGCACTGGACTTCGAACCACAAGGACAGCAGAAACTCTATGAGGGTCACTATGAATGGATACTGACTTGACAGCACTTAACAACATAAAGGGTTTAACCACAGGGTTCATAATGAACAGAAAGTCAGAGAAAGTCAAGCACCTTTCTGAAACAAGTGCACAAGTAATGTTGAGACTCGGCTGGTCAGCTGACCACATGGCACTTAGTCTGTCCAAGAAGATACCTTCTGGGAAAACATCTAGTCACCTGCCTTAAACACTGAGGATCCTGGTGGTATGAGAGTATTCACAGTCAAGACTCCACTTGGTTCTCTATTGTGCCCAGAAGAGGTGGGGATAAGGGTGTGGGGGAGCACTGTGGCTCTCCCTATTGTCCTGGGGGGTGCTCATTCCCAACAAGAGATGAGTGGTGGAGGGGATAGTAGGCCCACTTCACAGAACGACTGATGATATGAATTTCTGCAGACTGAGGGAGGGAAGGAGGAAAGGTTGGAGGAGGTAGAGTCAGGACAAAAGCTCTTCAAGGACAAGCATCAGAAAGCCAGTGCTTAAAGTAAACACAGTCTTGGTCAGGCTAGAGCCACAGCCCTGGTATGCTGGGAGGTCACAGGGGTCCTGAGACAGGTCCTCCAGCGAAACAAACTGATAGAAGACAAATGCCATTTATATGAAGAGTTTTCTGCTATGGGAGGCTGAGTGATCAAATAACGGAACCAGTATTGATGGATCTGGTGCCAGAACATGACTTTCCTGATTTCATTTGAACCTCAGTGACCCCATAAAGTATTATCACCCCCTCCCCATTTTATTCAGCAGAAAATCAAGGCCCAGATTGGTTACTCAAAGTCAACCAGTTAATAGCAGCAAGGCTATGTCAACATCAGTTCTCCACAACCCGGAGAGCAGAAGAACTACATGGCACCCAGCTACCACTACCAACTGCTCTGAAGGGGATATTAGAAGGTTCTAGACAGAGTGGGAGGAATATGAAACAGAACTCAAAACCACAAGAAAGAGCAGGATTATTGGTCAGGAAGAGACTGATGGAATCTCTGAAACTATTCCAGTCATCCTTCAGATCTGGAACCGAACTCACCCAATGGCTCAATTTTCAGCCTAACAATAGATCAAGGAGCTCTGGTAGTGTAGTGGTTACGAGTTGGACGGCTAACCTTAAGGTCAGCAGTTTGAAACTACCAGCAGTTCTGCGGGAGAAAGATGAGGCCTTGGAAACAGGGTCGCTATGAGTCGGAACTGACTCCATGGCACATAACCACCACAACAGACAGGTCGGATACAGCACTGGACCGAAAGGTCGGTTTCAACCTAGGCAACTTTGAATGTGGATAGGTATAGATGCACACACAGATGAGGACAAATAGAAGCCCATTCTAAAAGAGGTGGCTCAATGGAATGAAGAAATCATCAGACAAACTCTTTGATATCCCATGGAGTAAAGTATTACTAAAGGTAAAACAGAAAAAGCTGTAAGCATACATTGACAGAGAACCTCCAGAGGTTAAAGCCAGATTCAGAAGAGGATGTGGAATGAAGGATATCATTACTGATGTCCAAAGGATCTTAGCAGAAAGCAGAGAATACCAGAAAGATGTTTACCTGTGCTTTATTGACTACGCAAAGGCTTTCGATTGTGTGGATCATGACAAGCTATTGACAACATTGCAAAGCACTAAGTATCGCGGAACACTTAATTGTGCTCATGAAGAATCTGTACCTGGACCAAGAAGCAGTTGTTTGAACAGAACATGGGAACACTGAATGGTTTAAAATTAAGAAAGGTGTGTGATACTGTTGCATTCTTTCACCACACTTATTCAATCTGTATGCTGAGCAAATAATTCGAGAAGCTGGATTGGAGGAAGACTCATTAACAACCTGTGATATGAAGATAACATAACCTTGCTTGCTGAAGTAAAAAGGACTTAAAATAATTACTGATAAAGATCAAAGACCACAGCCTTCAATATGGATTGCATCTCAATGTAAAGAAAACAAAAATCCTCACCACTGGACTAATAAACAACATTCTTATCAACGGGAAAAAGACTGAAGTTGTCAAGGACTTTATTCTTCTTGGATCAACCATCAACACTCATGGAAGCAGCAGTCAAGAAATCATATGACTTATTCCATTAGGCAAATCTGCTGCACATGACCTTTTTAAAGTATTGAAGAGCAAAGATGTCAGCTTGAGGACTAAGGTGCGCCTGACTCAAGTCATGGTATTTCGATAACCTCATATGCATGCGAAAGCTGGACAGTGAATAAGGAAGACCGTAGAAGAATTGATGCTTTTGAGTTACGGTGTTGGAGGAGAACATTGAAAGTGCCATGGACTGCCAAAAGAACCAACAGATCTGTTTTGGAAGAAGTGCAGCCAGAGTGCTCCTTGGAAGCCAAGATGGCCAAACTTCATGTCTCATACTCTGGACATATTGTCAGGAGAGACCAGTCCCTGGAGAGGAATATCATGTTTGGTAAGGTGGAGGGTCAGAGAAAAAGAGGAAGACCCCCAATGAGATGGATTGACAAAGGGGCAGCATCAATAGGTTCAAGCGTGGAAACAGTAGTGAGGTTGGCCCCGGACCGGACAGTGTTTCGTTCTGTTGTGCATATGGTTGCTGTGAGTCGGTACTGACTAGATGGCACCTAACAACAACGACCAAACTGAAACCATGCTGTTGAGTTGTAGGGTAAGCACTCAACTGTATGGTCAGTTTGACCCACAAGGTTGGCAGTTCAAACTCACCAGCTGCTCCTTGGAAACCCTATACAGGGTTGCTATGAGCTGGAACCGACTTGACAGCACTTAACAACAACAAGGGGAACAGTAATACAAGGGAGGTATGCACTCCTTAGACTAATCAACCACGTGAGATAAAAATGGCAGCATTTACCCAGGAACAAAGTTCAGAAGGGTTAGGAAAGGAGGAACAGAAAAGGGCAACACAGGAAGTGGAGTAAGTGATGTAACATTGTGCAGATTACAACCAATGAGATGAAACAAAGTGTGTATGACTTATTGAACAGAAAACTGATTTGCTTTGTAAACCTTTACCCAATTCACAATTTGAAAAATGGAATGCTCTTCCATCAGAAAGCACATTTCAGAATGCTCTCCCCAGATTTTAGTGGTTGTTGATGGTCAGTGCATACCTCTATTATTTAATAAAAACCAAAATACCAAACCACTACATAAAAAAGATTGACTCATAGCAACCCAGGAGAATAGAGCAGAACGGTTCCTTATGGTTTCCAAGAGTGTAAATCTGTATAGAAGCACGCAGCTTCATCTGTATCCCGTGCAACAGCTTGTGAGTTTGAACTGACGATGTTGTTGTTGGTACACCAATGTTCAACCTAGTGTGCTACCAGATCTCCTTCCATTAATTCACAGAGGTTGCAAAATGGTTTCATTATCCTCTTTCATTAACGGGAAAGCATTATAAAGGGAAAGTATCCCTTGTCTACTACTCGTGTACCTAGTGGTACAGTTTGTATGAGAATGAAAAAAAAAAAAAAAAAGGGGGGGGGGAATTAGAATGTCTTGATTTTCATGTTTAGAATTTAAATTCCTCGAAAGATCAATTCCACTGTACTTAGGTAGATCAAGTACAGGGAAATTCAAAGCAACAAGTATTTCTTGAGCTCCTAATTTGCATCAGATACCTTGCTCAAGTTTGGGGAACAGAGAGAAAGATGCCCCACTAGCCCCTTGTTGTTGTAGTTAAGTACTCTCAAGTCGGTTCCAACTCATAGCGGTCCTGTATAGCGTTTCCGAGGAGCGGCTGGTGAATTTGAACCGCTGACCTTGCAGTTTTAGCCTTTTAGTACTCGAAAATTTGAAGAGAACATTAAGGAAGATGGCATCTCTATAAATGAAACAAATAGCTTTAATAGAGTGTAAGAATGTAAGTCATCCAGCTGAGTAAGATACAAGCATGCGTTGGGAAGGAGATCATTACCATCCTAGGAGACCCCAACTGGGACAAGGTCCCTGACTCAATAGCTTCAGCGAAAGGAGAACAGGATAAGAAATTCCAGAAGGAGCAACACAGTTATAAAACCTAGAAGGCCAAAGTGATTAGACAGTGGTAGTGTTAACTTATACATCGTCATAAAAGTTGGAAAGGCTTTTCTTGAAAAAAGCATTTGGAGTAAACTCTGAAAGCCCAGGAAACCTTCCTTGAACCCACAGAACATTCTGTTGCACTATCATAGCATACTGGTCTTGTTCATCAGTCTGGAATTTACACACTCATTGGTTGTTGATATAATGCCCTCCTCATTCACCAGATCCCAGGAGGGCAGAGATTATGTTACCTTTACCACTAATACAGCTCGATGGATGGAGCAAAGCAGGTGGACAATAACTATTTGTTGAGGTAAATTGGAAAGCAGGCTCAGTACTAGAAAGGAAGCTGAAGAAAGAGTAGTGTGGAGCTGACACAAAGAAGGGTGAGCAACCCTCGTCCCATAGCAAGGTTGAGTCCACACTGAAATACCGTGAAAGCTAAGGCCTACTGCTGTGAACCGCAAGGTCAATGGTTTGAAACTACCAGCTGTTCTGAGGGAGAAAGATGAGGCTTTCTGTTCCCGTAAAGATTTACAGCCTCGGAAACCTTGTACAGGGTCGCTATGAGTCGGAACCGACTCCATGGCACATAACCACCACCACCACTGCCTGAATGCTTAGTGATCGGTAGATTCCTAAAGTAAATTAGCACAACCAAGTCATCAGCTCAGAACAAGGGCAGCACAGGCTTATTCAATAAAAGATTGGCGCACCTATTATGTATCTAGCCCTGTGCTAGATGCTAGGGAGATAGTCCCATGTTCTCAGCTTAGTGGGAGAAGACAGGCAGAAAATAAGAAAAACAAGACTATTTTAGAGCACTTACAATGTAAGAAGAGCCCTGGTAGTGCAGTGGTTAAAGCACTTAGCTACTAACCACAAGTCTAGTGTTCTGAACCTGCTCTTCACCAGGAAAATGTGGCAGTATACTTCCTTAAAGATTACAGCCTTGAAAACTTGATGGGGTAGTTCTACTCTATCCTTTAAGGTTGCTGAGTCCGAAGTAACTCAACTGCAATGGGTTTTTTAGAAACATCAGTGAGTATTATGGCTTTAAGATCCAGGGAAGGAGTTCTGTTATGACCTTGGGTAGTTGAGTGTTTTTTCTGGGTTTCAGGTTCATGAGTTACACTTAGGGGGATAGGACAATCAGCAAAGATTCTGGGTGAGTTCCAACTCTCTGCAGTTTTATATTCTTATATTCCCATCTCCTTGTACAGAGGTGGTTATTTGCTGAATGTACGGCATTCATCAGCACGGCACTGCGAATCACAAGGTCAGCAGTTCAAATCCACCAGCAGCCTCTCCTTGGAAACCCTATTGGCTGGAGGAACACAGGTATGTTCCAACATTCTGTGTTCAAGGGTTGAGGTTAACTAATAGGGAAGCAGAAAGGTACGGGTGGCGCCCAAATGTGTTGGGAGAGGAGAAGCCTTCCAATCCAAGTTCCAGAATTGATCATTCAATCCGGGACTGCTCCACCTCGTAGCCCATCGCCACCACATTCTGTCACGTGGCTTAGGCCAAGTACCTTCACCCTTCTGTGCGTTAGTTTACTCTTAGGTAAAATGTGGATAATAACTGAAGCTGATTGATTACAATCGCTGAGTGTATTTTACATAGTAAAACAAACCATTATATTTCAGTAGTATCCAAATCGAAGTGGGGGTGGTATCGTTAAGTGCCGTCTAGTTGATTCTGCCTCACAACTACCCTGGGAACAGGTTTCTGAGGAGCGGCTGGTGGGCTTGAACCAGAGGTTAAGAATCCACCGCCATTCCAGGATTCCAACATTAACAATGTTAGGTTAACAAGAGACTTTTTAGGACAGTTAGAAGGCGCACTCATCAGGAAACACGTGGTGTGTGGTGAGACCGACCGTAACCCATTAAAATGACTAAGTTCCCAATTACGGGTCTGGAAACGTGCTGAGCGTTTTCGTACACCCTCCAGGTCTAATTTCTGAATCTCCCACATTCTGATTCCTGTAAAGCCTGGATTTAAGCCTCTCCATGACCTTGGCCCAGTCCCGTTCCTCCCCGAGCCTTGGTTTTCTCATCTGCAAAACTCCGCCGCCCGGAACACCGCGCCCCCCCTCAACCCAAGGGGCTCGAGGAGGTTGCACTGGACTGTGCCTCCGGTCGCCGGAGCCTGCCGTGGTGTCGCGGGGCGACCGGGCCTGAGAGGAATGTCTGAAGTCGTATGTCCCCTGCAAGCTCTCGTAGGCCGGTCTCCATGGCAGCCTGTTCGTCCTACCTACCTTCTTGCCGGCAGTAGGCCATGGCGGCAACCTAGTACTCAAGACTTTGCAGCGCCAGCAGTGGTGGCAGTTCCACGCCGTGACCTCTGCTTAGGTAGGGCGAGCGGCTCCGAGGCCCGCGGAGACCAGCCCCCTCCAGGACTGCCCGCCGCGTGCCTGCCTCCGTGCCCTACCAGACTGGCCCCTCAATTGAGAACTACATTTCCCAGCAGGCCGCGCTCCGCTCGGGTTCACCTCCCGCTCTTGGCAACAGAACTACATTTCCCAGAAAGGTTCGCAATTGCTTAGGCGCATCAATAAGGTACCGTGCGCTGCATCTTTGTGGCGAACGCTTGTGACGCCTGGCTCTCGACGGACTGCATTTTCCAGGAGGCTTTGCGGTACGCGTGCTCAAAAGAATGGAGTTCCTTGGGCGGTAACTTTGTAGAAAGTCCCACCTTGTTCTGAGTCTCACGCCGACATTTGCCTCTCCCGGTCCCTTGAGAGGTTACTCTACTTCAGTTGTCAACGCATTTCCTATTTGAGTAGAACGAGGCGGTGGCGACAAACCTCCTACTATGGCCGCAAATGTGAGTATCTCCTGCTCAGCCAGGCCACACCCAAGCTCCCCATCACCCAGGCCCCTTTGGTCAGTTTTGTTTGTGTGACCCTCTTGAGTTCGCTGGTCGACTGTCTGACTCTGCATGTTTGGGTCTCTGCCTTCCGCTGAGTAAACTGTCTCTTCTTCTGCCTTGTTCATATTTGTAAATCTCACTCATCTTCGGGTTGCGCGTTTGTGGAAAGGGAAAGCCTGGAGGTGTTTTTAGCCACAGTAGGATATTCTTTCATTCCCAGTTCTGGTCTGGGACCTTGTTAGTTAGCCTTGAGTTGGTTTTCCGACTGATGGAGACCCCATGTGTTCAAATTTGGGGTCATAGACTGGCGGAATTTAAGAGTTGGATTAGACCTTAGAGTAAGAAAACCTGTTCTGGGTCCAGGTGGAACTTTTCAGCAAAGGATAGGACTATCCAGGGATGCATGCAGACCGAGGTTGTGATGCTGCCGAGGGGCTCGGGTTGAGTTGGAAATCAAAAGTTACAACAAACGGAGGAGCTGCACCTCCTTGGATGGGGCGGGGTGTGGGCGAAGCTATTGACTCACCACCCCTCTGTGAAAGTTCCTCTGAGGCCAGCCTGGGCTCCTTGCCCGCCTCAGACACACCCTGGCTCGGGTTTTAATGGGCGTGTTCTAGCCACACTCCCCAGGCCTAGTACACCCTCTTTCCATGCCCTTTCTCAGTCTCCATGTACCCTGGATGTTTGTCATCCACAGCCCTAAATTACATGGTACTTCAGGTTATAGTGGTTTTGGTAATTCAGGCTAGAAGCTTTGAATGTCACACTTAGAAAGGCCTCCAAGGTTGTCCGTGGGTTTTCAGATCTGGAGTAGAGTACAGTCCTAAGTCATCTGCTTCCAACAGGTGGACTTCTGTCTGCCCTTCTCCCTGCTGTCCCCACCCAGGCCTTCCCCGGTAGGGGGAGACACTTGCCCCAGGGTCCTGCACCCAACTTGGAGGGCTGTGTCCTGGGAAGGTTCTGAAGAAGGCAGACTTTTGAGTCAAGCCAACCTGGGGGTGAATCTAGATTCTTCAGCTCAGTAGCTGTGTGACCTTAAATCTCGCTGGTTTACAAATCCTCATCTGTTAATAATGGTTTCTCTCTGATAGGTTGCTGTGAAATTTAGGTGAAACTCATCTCAGCACAGTACCTCACACATTGTTATTCTTGTTAAGTGCTGTAGAGCTGGTTCCGACCTGTAGCAACCTTGTATATGGTTTCTGAGGAGCGGCTCCTGAGTTTGAACCACCGACCTTGTGGTTCAAACAGACCTTGAGGTCCAGTGCTTATCCTATAGCGCCAACATATGTTGTTGTTTTTAAGTACCTTGGAGTCGGCACTGACTCATAGTGACCCTGTGCAGGGTTTCCAAGGCTGTAAATCTTTACGGCAGCAGACAGTCTCCCGTGGAATGGCTGGTAGTTTCGAACTGCCAACCTTGAGGTTAGCAGCCCGCTTCATAACCACTATGCTACCAGAGCTCCTTAGCTCCAACATATAAAACCTTAAAAACGAAGCCTAGTACCATTGAGTTGATTCTAACTCAGCAATCCTATATAGAGTTTTCGAGACTGTAAATCTTTACAGGAATACACAGAATCATCTTTCTCCTGGGGAGTGACTGGTAGGTTTGAACTGCTTGCCTTGTGATTAGCAGCCCAAGGTCATTGTTGCTGTTAAGTGTCTTCAAGTTGGTTCCTACTCACAGTGACCCTGTATAGGGTTTCCAAGGAGCAGCTGGTGAGTTTGAACCGTCAACCTTGCAGTTAGCAGTTCAGTGTTTATCCTGCTAGGACTCCAACACACATGTTGCTTGTTAAGGACCGTGGAGTCAGTTCAGACTCACAGTGACCCTGTAGAGAATTTCCGAAGACCAGCTGGTGTGTTTGAACCGCCAACCTTGTGATTAGTAGTCCAGTGCTTATCCTACTGCATCACCAACCTACATAGTAGTTACTCAATACATGTGAACAAAAATCGGTTCTCACAGTTGAGCGCTCAGTGTGTCTCCCTTCCCTGATAGGCAGATACCTGATTTATCTTGGCTGTGTTGGGACCTGACACCTTGTCAGGTAAGATGACTCATTTGGGGGTATCCTCTTGGTTGAGTTATCCACATGTACAAGAGCCCCCAGGCTGGGTGGGGAAGACAGATCTGAAGATAAGGGGTGGAGCCAAGAAGTGATCAAATCTGTCCTCATAACAAAAAATTGAAGGAGATACTGTAGCATATTCTTTTGTAATGAATAAACAGCATCAGAGAAGTGGGACAGCTTGCCACTTCTCTGATGCCACACAACATGTGATGGGCAGAGCTGAGATTTGAACTCTGTTCTTACTGTTTCCAAGGCCTGTGTGTTGACTATGGTTCCTACCATGTTGCCCCTGAGCCATGAGAAGTGGGTATGTGTCGTTGGGAATAAATATGTTACTGCAGTTACTGGGAATTTCATTTCCAACTGTGGGTTGTGCGTGTTGTATACCCCTAACCTGAGAGGGACTCCCTGTGCTCCTCTTCCTCCTTCGAAACCATCTTTGAGCCCCTTACCTTGATATACTGGCTTCTTGAGGTGTGCTGAGAAGAGGCTAAGTTTGGAGCTGCCCTCTATCCTTTCCCCATCATTGCTTACAGCTGGCTTCCAATGTTCGACTCGCATTGTTGTTGATGTTAAGTGCCATGAGGTCGATTCCGACCCATAGCGATCCTGTATAGGGTTTCCAAGGAGCAGCTGGTGAGCTTGTACCGACGACCTTGCGGTTCACACGGCTTTGCAGTCTGACGCATTAGCCCACAACGCCACACCAGGACCCCTCAACTCTCATTTCAGCTCAAGAAGTACACAATGTAGGCTGGAACAGAGTGGTAGGAGAGTGTTACCCACTCTGCCTGGATTTAAATCCTAAAGTAGCCTATTTTTCATTGACTGTAATCTGGCCAGACAATTTAAACTTTGAGCCTTGGTTTGCTCATCTATAAAATTGGGGTCCTGATAGCACCCACCCTCTTGGACTTGTCCGTGACGAGTCTGATAGACTGAGATGTTTGCCCTATTTACCTTTGTGGTGAATAGCTCCACTGAGGTTTCCAAATGACATGGAAAGTCAAGACCATTTCTGAACAGCCTGGTTCCTGGCAAGCCTGTGTTGACATTCAGGGACAATGAGAAGAACATGGCATCTACTTTATTTTTATTTTGCTTTGTTTTGTTTTTTTAAAAAGACATTTATTCAGTGTCGTGATCAGACTATTAAGTTTAGCATGGGTGCAAAAAAAAAAAATCTACATTAAAACCCTTTGTTGAATGCTTTACGCTTTACATCGAGTCCTGGTGTGGTGCTGTGGGTTAATGTACTGGGCCACAAGGTCGGTTTGAACCGCAGGTTGGCAGTTCAGACTTACCAGCAGCTCCTCGGAAACACCATACAGGGTTGCTATGGGGTGAAACCGACTTAACGTTGCTTAACAACATCGACAACAATGAGTCACAAATACAATCCTCACTGATTTTCTTTTTGCCCATACGCAAGAGTATTGTCTAAAACATGTCTTTGTAGCAGCTGGGCCTGCCACCACTGTGCTTGGCTGAGTTCACAAATCTCTTGTAACCTGGAGTTTTGTTTCCTGGCAGTCATTAAAGCCATGGCTACTGCTGCTACTTGAACTGCCATAGCCACCTAGGTTTCATGTTTAGGCAAAATATTGGCCTCTACCACCAAAAAAAGAGGTCTGGTAGCATAGTGATTACGAATTGGGCTGCGAACCTCAGGGTCAGAAGTTCGAAACTACTAGCTGTTCCGCGGGAGAAAGATGAGGCTTTCTTCTCCCATAAAGATTTACAGCCTCAGAAACCCGGAACAGGGTCGCTGTGAGTTGGAACCGACTCCACGGCACATAACAGCAGTAACAAACACCACCCAAAAGTCCAGAGCTCCTGCCGCCAAAATTTTCTCCCTTCATGGGGCCAAGATTTGAAGATTGTTGTAATTGCCAAAATCATTGTAGCTTCCACCGCCTCCAAAATTGCTTCCACTACCACCACCAAAGTCTCCTCCGTCTCCACTGTTATAGCCGCCTCCTGCCATCGCCACTGCCCTGCTTTCCACAATGATGCCCACCACTTCTAATGCCTCTGTTTCCTCCTCCGTCACCGTCATTATTACCACATCCCTACAATCATCCACCACCACCACAGCTGCCACTAGAGCCACCTTGTCCACTGAAGTTTTCTCCACGACCAAAGATGTCATTCCCACCAAAACCCCTTCCACAGCCGCCAGTGAAGTTTCCTGAACCACTTTGACCTCAGACTGGAGGAGGCACTGGCCGTCTCTTGCTTTGACAGGACTTTCCTTACCTCACAGTTGTGACCATTCACAGTATGGCACTGCTGAGTAACAATCTTGTCTACAGAGTTTGGTTATCAAAGGTTCTAGCAAAGCCCCTCTTCTTGCCATTGCCGTGGTCTGTCATGACTTCAGTCTTCGCATTATGCTCAAAATAAGCACTTAGGTGATGCTTTTCAGTGTCTTCTGTAATGCCACCAGCAAAATTGTTTTTCAAGCGGATATCTGGTCTGTGAGAGTCTTCTCTTAAACAGCCCTGTTTGGTTCCACCACTCTTTGTTCCACTTTGTGTACACTCCATCTGCCTCGTCTGGCCTTGCATTCATGGCTGCATCCACTTCCTCCACCGTAGAGCCCGAGACAAACCCAAAGCCTCTGGAGCACTTGGTGTTTGCATCTCTCATTATCACACAGTCTGTGAGCATCTTCCATTGCTCAAAGTGGCTTCTCAAGACTGTCATCTGTGGTTTCGAAGCTCAACTCTCTGATGGAGCTGTTGGGGACATTTAGGAGACTCTGACTGATGGCAGTGAGAGAAAAAAAAAAGTCTAACAGTGCCTCAGGCAGAAAGCAGCATCTGTTTTGTTTGGGTAGAAATGCCTTGAATTTCTCCACTGACACGCCCTTGCCTCCAGTACAGGATGCTCACACTGATCGTCGTCTAGGAACCATGTGCTACTTTGGTGAATTTTGTCAGCTCATCCCATCCTTGGTGCTGACCTTGGTGCTAACAGGGAAAACTAATAGCACTTCCAGAAGTCAGCATCCATACAGAGCTCATCATGCATAGGTCATTGAGCAATTTAATTATGTCCTCTGGACATTGGATCATTATGCCCTATTATTCCCATTTTACAGGAGTCCTGGTGTGGCACTGTAGGATCAGCACTGGACTGCTAAGCAAAAGGTTGTTGGTTCAAGCCCACCATCTCTCCTTGGAAACTCTACAGGGTTCCTATGAGTTGGAACTGGCTCGATGACACTTAACAACAACATCCCATTTCATAGGTGAGGAAACAGAACACAGAGATGAAATTGCTTGACTGACATCCTATAGCTGGTATGGCAGAGCCAGGACTCAAAGCCAGTCATTCTGGCCCCAGAGTCCATTCTCGTGAGGATTACACTAGCTGGCCTTGTCATGAGCAGTGAGCACACTCCTGACCTTGCATCTATCAGCTGAGCAAAACCTAGCATTAGAGGACTCCCAGAACTGACCCACACGTGTGTCACTGCCCACATCTCCTCCACTCCCCTGAAGCTCCAGCCATAGCAGAGCTACACACACACACACACACACACACACAAGCAGGCTTTTTGTGGAAAAATTCCATTATCTTTTTTTATTTTTTGGCAATCAATTTGAAACTATTTCTTCAATCGTAATTTTCTCTACTTTGGTGGTGGAGGTTATGTGACATGGAGTTGGTTCCAATGCACAGTGACCCTGTACAGGGTTTCCAAGGCTGTAAATCTTTACAGGAGTAAAAAGCCTCATGTTTCTAACATGGAATGGCTGGTAGTTTCGAACTGCTGACCCTGAGGTTAGCAGCCTGATTCGTCACCACTATGCTACGAGAGCTCCTTTAGACACGCTTTTTTTCCTATTTATTTTCAGATTGTTCTTAAATTTTTATAATTATATTTTAGCCAAACGGAGGGAATGCAAATTTATTTTTATGTTTGCCTGAGTGCCTGCCATGTGATTGACTCTTTATTCCTAATGGGCAGTGTTGTTGTTAAGTGCTGTCGAGTTGATTCCAACCCATAGCGACCCTGTATAGGGTTTCCGAGGAGTTGCTAGTGAGCTTGAGCTGCCGACCTGGCAGTTCAACTGGTTTTGCAGTGACGCATTAACCCACAGCGCCACACCAGGACTCCTGTTGTTATGTTGTTGGTGTTGGTAGGTGACCAACTCATAGTGACCTTATGAACAACAGAATGACACACTGCCCAATCCTGGGCCAACCTCACTATTGTTGCCACGTTTGAGTCCATAGATGCTGCCACTTGACCAATCCATCTCGCTGAGGGTCTTCCTCTTTTTTCTGACCCTCTGCTTTACCAAACATAATATCCTTCTTCAGCAACTGGTCCCTCCTGACAATATGTCCGAAGTATGAGAGATGAAGTTTGGTCATCTTGGCCTCCAAGGAGCACTCTGGCAGCACTTCTTCCAAAGTGGTATCTATTGATTCTTTTGGCAGTCCATGGCACTTTCAGTATTCTCCTCCAACACCATAACTCAAAAGCATCAATTCTTCTACGGTCTTCCTTATTCAATGTCCAGCTTTCGCATGTTGTTATGTTGTTGTTGTTGTTAGGTGCCATCGAGTCAGTACCGACCCATAGCGACCTTATGCACAGCAGAACGAAACACTGCCCGGTCCTGGGCCAATCTCACTACTGTTGCCACACTTGAGTCCATTGAAAGTTGTGCAACAAGGTTGTATTCTTTCACCATACTTACTCAACCTCTGTGCTGAGCAAATAATCCGAGAAGCTGGGTTCTATGAAGAAAAATGTGGCATCAGGATTGGAGGAAGACTCATTAACAGCCTGCGATATGCAGATGATACAACCTTGATCGCTGAAAGTGAAGAGGACTTAAAACATTTACTGATGAAGATCAAAGAGCACAGCCTTCAGTATGGATTACATCTCATTGTAAAGAAAACAAAAATCCTCACCACTGGACCAATAAACAACATTCTTATTAACAGAGAAAAAATTGAAGTTGTCAAGGATTTCATTCTTCTTGGATCAACTATCAACACTCATGGAAGCAGCAGTCAAGAGATCAAACAACATATTGCATTAGGCAAATCTGCTGCACAAGACCTTTTTAAAGTGTTGAAGAGCAAAGATGTGAGCTTAAGGACTAAGGTGCGCCTGACCCAAGCCATGGTGTTTTCAATAACCTCATATGCAATGCGAAAGCTGTACAGTGAATAAGGAAGACTATAGAAAAATTGAGGTTTTTTTGTTGTTGTTTGTTTTTTTTGGGGGGAGGGGTATACACAAAAACACTCAGGAATATATAATCATTTAAACAACCAAAGGGCACATTCTGCAAGCCTACCTCCTGGCCACCAGCACACAGCTTTTCTTTTTCCATGAGTCTAGAGTCCTTAGCTGCTCTAGGTCTCCATGCCATCACCTGTGCCTCCATCTCTGGTATCATCTCTGGACAGGGTCCCACATTCCGCTCATGCTCTTCTCCCTTGAGAATCTTTTCCTGGACTATAACTACTCCCCCGTTTTTATTACAAAACTTCTACCTTTACAGTTGTGGCAATGACAATTAGTCATGATAAAAATTACTCACTATTGAATTATAAGAATCTTATCCCCATCTCGTTTCACCAGACCTGTCTAGACAAGATGAAAGCTATTCAGTTAGGGATTCTAGCTTCCCCCGCACACTCTGTCTTGAATCCTTGTAAGCTAGTCACTGTGCCTTTATAGTCCCCTCCCCCCATTTTAGGTAGCCAATGTCTAAGTTGCCTGTCTCTAGCAACACTGTATACAGAGGAGATAGGATTGATACTTGATGTGAAGACTCCGTCCCTCTCAGTTGGTATTTTGATCTACTACATAAGTGTAGGTCTAGATCATCAAATTTTAGCCATTTACACTTGTTTCCTTTATCCAAAAAAAAAATTTTTTTTTTCTTAATCTTCCTCTAGTCGAGTTCTGATCATCAAACCATTGAAGCTAGGTCGAATTCCATTATCTTTTAATTCTTTTCTTTTTTTTTTTTATACCAACTTTTTGAAGCCTCTCCTGTCTCTCTCTCTCTCTCACACACACAAGGATAAGTCAGAAAGTATTGCTGCAGAATCATAGACACCTTAATTCAACAAAAATGTCAAAATATGAAGCTACTGTTTCTTGACATGTCATCTAAGTTTACACGCTTCTGAAGGGGATGGTATCATCTCTTAAACTCCTCCCTTAGAACACATAAAGATCAATATCCTAGGTATTATTGATTTGAAATGAACTGGTATCGGTCATTTTGATTCAGATAATCATATGGTTTACTGTTCTGGGCATGACAAATTGAAGAGGAATGGCGTCATATTCATCATCAAAAAGAATACTTCAAGATCTGTCTTGAAGTACGATGCTATCTGTGATAGGATAATATCCATACGCTTATAAGGAAGACCAGTTAGTACTGGTCTTATTTTTCAAATTTACACACCAACCACGTATTGAAGAATTTTACCAACTCTTCTGTCTGAAAGTGATCAAACATGCAATCAAGATATACTGGTGATTGGAATGCGGTTGTTGGAAACAAAGAGGAACGATCAGTAGTTGGACCATATGGCCTTAGTGATAGAAGTTAGGCTGGAGATCGTATGATAGAATTTTGCAAGACCAATGACTTACTCATTATAAATACCTTTTTTCAGATGCAGAGGATGGTCCTAGAACTCTGAGCTTTAGATGAAGGGATAGATAAGTGGATTGAGTGCTTCAGATTATTTGCTGAGCATATAGGCTGAATAAGTATGGTGGAAGAATACATCCCTGTTGCACACCTTTCTTAATTTTAAACCATTCAGTGTTCCCATTTTCTGATCGAATAACTGCCTCTTGGTCCATGTACAGATTCCTCATGAGCACAATTCAGTGTTCTGAAATACTCATGCTTCACAGTGTTGTCCATAGCTTGTCATGATACACACAATGTTAGTTACGTTTTATTGTAATATTTAACTTTGTCTTCTGTAGCTGAACTTCAAAATTTTCTGTTCAGCTCTTGGACCTCCTCATTTCTTCCATTTGTTTTAGCATCTCTATACTGGAGTGCAAGTTTCAGAGTCTCTTCTGACATCCATTTTGATATTTTTCTTCTTTCTTGTCTTCTTTATGACTTTTGTTGTTGTTGTTAAGTGTCATCGAGTCGGTTCCGACCCATAGCGACCCTGTACAGGGTTTCTGAGGGTGTAAATCTTTACGGGAGTAGAAAGCCTCATCTTTCTCCCGCGGAGTGGCTGGTAGTTTCGAACCGCTGACCTTAAGGTTCGCAGCCCGATTCGTAACCACTACGCTACCAGAGCTCCTTATGACTTTTAGGAATAATTATAGTTTCATCATTTTTGCTTGATTTTTGCCTGCTGTATGTACCTCATTCATAGTTGTGTTTGTAGGAAAGGTTAAATAACCATATACAAATTTTTGTTTTGTTTTGTTATATGCCATGGAGTCAGTTCCGACTCATAGCGACCCTGTACAGGATTTCCGAGGCTGTAAATCTTTATGGGAGTGGAAAGCCTCATCTTTCTCCCGCAGAACAGCTGGTAGTTGGCAGCCCAATTTGTAACCACTACGCTACCAGAGAATACCTTCTTTCAAATTCGTATATATTTGTGGGATGTATAAATATGTTGTTAAGTGCTGTTGAGACAGTTATGACTCATAGCGACCCTGTCTAGTGTTTCCGAGGAGCGGCTGGTGAATTCAAACTGCCAACATTGTGGATCTCAGTCCAGTGTTGTCCTACAATGCCATATATTATATATATATACCAGTTTTCCTCCCATATCTATTCAGCCTGTTCTTTGTCCATGTATCTCTGAAGAGAGAACTGTTGTTCCAAGTTTGTATGTGTGTGTATATATATATATATATATATATATCACTGTTTACCGCTATCACCTTTAACCCTTGTGAACCTCCCTTTGTCTTCACCTATCTTCATCATTCTTCTGCCACCTTCCCTCTTTTTGTGTATTGCCTATCCCTCCTTGTATATTGCCCTCCCCGTCACCTGAGTTGCACAAGAGGTCTTTAAAGTGTTCAAGAGCAAAGATGTAAGTGTAAGGACTAATGTGCACCTGCTATTTTCAGTTGCCTTATATGCATGTGAAAGTTTGATAAGGAAGAATAAGGCAGTTGAATAAGGTAGACTGTAGAAGAATTGATGCATTTGAGTTATGGTGTTGAAGAAGAATATTGAATATTGTCAGTTTGAAGACTAAGGTGTGCCTGATGCAAGCCATGGTATTTTCAATAACCTCATATGCATGAGGTTGGGCACAAAGTTGGGCAGCAAATAAGGAAGTCCATAGAAGAAATGATGCCTTAGAGTTATGGTGTTGGAGGAGAATACTGAAAGTACCTTGGACTGCCATAGAACAAATAAGCCTATGTTGGAAGAAGTACACCCTGAATGTTTCTTTAGAAACCAGGATGGCAACACTTCATCTCTCATATTTTGGACATATTATCAAGGGGGTACAGTCCCTTAAGAAAAACAGTATGCTTGGGTGAAAAACAGGAAGACCCGCAATGAGATGCAATGATACTGTGGCAGCAGCAACATGCCCAAGAATAAGGACCCTGGCAGTGTTGTGTTCAGTTGTGCACAGGGTCACTTTAAGTCGAAACTGACTCGACAGTACCCAACAACAACAACAACAGCAACCCTTCCTTTAAAGAATTCTGTGCTCGTCTATTTACACAACTTCAAAGTGGCAATTTTGTCATCCTGGAGGAATTGTGTTTAAATATGCCCTTTGAATTTGGAGAACGGGCAAGATCATTGCTGTATAGTAGATGAGATGGAATTCTCCTAGGATAGCCCTGCTACCCTGGATGACTGAGCGGGCTCATTTTCATGATTGAAAAAGATTCCTCGGCATAACTTTCCTGGCCTTTTTCTTATCAGTATAGTTTTCAGTGTTCTTAAAACTGCTCAAACAAAGCCCCCATGATCATGCTGTGTCCCTTAAAAAAAAAAAAAAAAAAAATCAGTCGTTGGGATCTCCAAAAAGTTGCTACAAACAGCTGAGCAGACCTCTTTGTGTTACTGGGCGAGCAGATCATCCCTTGTCTTTTTTAAACATTTAAACAGATCATATTGGTAAATCAAAACTTCATCCTCAGTTGTCCTATAAAACCTTCAGAGGCTTTGATCTTGTTTGAAAGAATGATGGAGAGAGCGGTTCTTTGAGCTGTTGTTAGTAGGTGCCATCGGTTCAGCACCGACTTAGTGACCTTATGGAGCACTCCTGCTGTGCTTCTTCCAATACAGATCTGTTTGTTCTTTTTGGCATTCCATGGCACTTTAATATTCTTCGCCAACACCACAGCTTTAATGTATCAGTTCTTCTACAAACATCCTTATTCACTGCCAAACTTTCACATGCATATGAGATTATTGAAAATACCATGGCTTGGGTCAGGTAAACTTTAGTCCTCAAACTGACATCTTTCTTTGTTCTTCAACACTTTATAGAGGTCTTGTGTAGCAGATTTGCAATATGCTGATTGATTTCTTGATTTGCTGTTTTCATGAGTGTTGATGGTTGATTGAGCAAAATGAAGTCTTTGACAACTTCAATCTTTTCTCCATAGATGTTATTTATTGGTCCAGTTGTGAGGATTTTTTTTTCTTTAAAATGCAACCCATACCAAAGGCTGTGATCTTTGACCTTCATCTATATTTTAAGTCCTCTTCGCTTTCAACAAGCAAGGTTGTCTGTATCATCTGCAAATCACAGGTTGTTAATGACTCCTCCTCCAATCCTGATGCCATGTTTTACTTCATATAATCCAGCTTCTTGGATTACTTGTTCATCATACCGGTTGAATAAGTATGGTGAAAGAATACAACCCTGGCACACACCTTTCCTAATTTGAAACCATTCAGTGTTCTGGTCAAACAACTGCTCTTGGACTATGAACAGGTTCCTCATGAACACAACTAAGTGATCTAGAATACTCATACTTTGCAGTGTTGTTTATAGCTTGTCATGATCCACACAATTGAAAGCCTTTGCATAGTCAATAAAACACAGGCAAACACCTTTCTGGTATTCTCTGCTTTCAGCCAAGATCCATCTGAAGTCAGCAGTGATATCCCTCTTTCCACATCCTCTTCTGAAACTGGCTTGAACCTCTGGAAGTTCTCTGTCAATGTGTAGTTACAACTGTTTTTGGATTATCTTTAGTAAAACTTAACTCACATGGGATATCAATGATATTGTCCAATGACTTCTGCATTCCGCTGGATCACCTCTTTTTAGAATGGGCACACATATGGATCTCTTCTAGTCAGTTGGCCAACGAGTTGCCCTCCATATTTCTTGGCATAGATGAGTGAGGGTCTCCAGTGCTTCCTTCAGGATCATTGCCTCTTGATTATATGCTACTTCTTGAAATGATTGCACACTGACCATTTCTTTTTGGTACAGTGACTCTATGTATTATTTCCATCTTCTTTTGATGCTTTCTTCATCATTCATTATTTTGTCCGTAGAATACTTCAATACCGGAAGTCGAATTTTGAATGTTTTCTCAGTTCCCTCAGCTTGAGAAATGCTGAGCGTGTTCTGCCCTTTGGGTTTTTTAACTCCAGATCTTTGCAGATTTCATTATCATATTTGGCTCTGCCTTCTCAAGCTGACCTTTGAAATTTTCTGTTTAGCTCTTGTACCTCCTCATTTCTTCCATTTGCTTTAGCATCTCTATGCTGCAGAGCAAGTTTCAGAGTCTCTTCTGACATCAGTTTTGGTCTTTTTCTTCTCTCTTGTCTTGTCAATGACCTTTTACTTTCTTCCTGTATGATATTCTTGATGTTATCCCACAACTCTTCTGGTCTTTGGTCTTTATTTTCTAATGCATCAAATCTGTTCTTCAGATGATCTCTAAATTCAGGTGAGATATATTCAAGGTCCTATTTTGGCTCTCATGGACTTGTTTTAATTTTCTTCAGCTTCAGCCTGAACTTGCATATGAGAAATTGATGGTCTGTTCCACAGTCTACACTGGCCTTGTTTTGGCTGATGATATGGAGTTTTCCACCATCTCTTTCCACAGATGTAGTCTATTTGATTTCTGTATATTCTATCTTGTGAGGTCCATGTCTTTTATGTTGCTTAAAAAATATATTCACAATGAAGAATTCATTGGTCTTGGAAAATTCTATCATACAATCTCCAGCCTCGTGTTTATCACCAAGGCCATATTTTGTAACTACTAATCTTTCCTCTTTGTTTCCAACCTTTGCATTCCAATTTCCAATAGTTATCAATGCATCTTGATTGCATTTCAGACTGAAGAAGTTGGTAGAATTCTTCAGTTTCATCATCACTGGTTTTAGTGGTTGGTGTGTAAATTTGAATAATAGTGGTATAACTGGTCTTCACTGTAGGCATGTAGATCATGACTGATCTTGATATGCTCTTTTTGATGATTAATGAGACATCATTCTTCAATTTGTTGTTCCTGGCATAGTATACCATGTAATTTCAGATTCAAAATGGCCAATACCAGTCCATTTCAGCTCAGTAATGCTTAGAATGTCGATATTTATGTTTTCCATTTTATTTTTGTTAATTTCCAATTTTCCTAGATTCATATGCTATTCTGGTAATGTAGTGGTTACAAGTCGGGCTGCTAACCTCAAGGTCAGCAGTTTGATACTACCAGCCTTTCCATGGGAGAAAGGTGAGGCTTTCTGCTCCCTTAATTTTTTTTACAGCTTCAGAAACCCTATACATGGTCGTTAAGAGTCAGAACCAACTCCATGGCACAGAACCACCACCACCATACTTTACACATTACATGTTCTGATTGGTAATGGATGTTTACAGTTGGTTCTCTTCATTTTGATTTGTGCCCCATCAGCAAATGAAGGTCCCCAGGGTTTTACTCCATTCACATCATCAGGTCAGCTCTCCTATGAGGAGGCAGCTCTTTCCTAGGCACATTTTCAGTGGCTTCCAACCTGAGGGGTTCATCTTCCAGCACTGTAACTGAGTGTTCTAATGCTCTTCAGCATGGTTCAGTAGTCAATAACCCGGGGCTTCCAGTGCTCCACTGCTATTCATAGGGATTCAGTGACTAAATATTCAGACGTAGTCCATCTCTCCTACTTCCTAGGCTGTCTTCATGTGCAAGCTCAGCTGAAACCTGTCCACCGTGGGTGACCCTTCTGGTATTTAAAATACCCGTGACATAGCTGCAAGAATCATAGCAATACACAGTATGAAAAACTGGCAGATGAACTTTGAGCTAGCTGGGTTTTATGCATGCTTTTTTTCATGGTACAAAAAGTGTCCTTATTTTTCAAGGCACCTTAATTAGACACATATTACTGAGAGAACTTGTCTACAGCCATCCACTGATTTATAGAGACATGTTGAAACATGTTTGGAGTAAACCTGTGTAGGTATGAACTAGAACCTTAGTGATAATATTTTTTTCTATATGTGAGGGAGCTTGAAAATTTTGTGAAAGAATGGAATTAAAAGAGAATTTTCCATGAACTTTCCTTTTTTTTTTTTAACTTTTTATTGTGAATTGAGAACAGGTTAACAGACAAAACCATCAGCTTTACTTTCAACCAGTCATATCTTTGATTTCATTTCAATAATTATAATACCTTCCCTACAACAAGAGGTTACTTCCTCCATGTGGCTTCCCTTTTACATCTTATTTTTCACAAATAAACAAAGCTATAACATTTGATGTACACATGAAAAGCAAAGAGTATGTATTTGTTTAAATGTCTTAAGGGCACATTTTGAAAGCCAGCTTCCTGCCCACAGGCATACAGCTTGTCTCAGCCCTTGGGCTTAGGGTTTACAGTTACTCTGTCTCTCTATGCCATGGCCTCTGCCACCATCTCTGCTGTTGCCACTTTTCTGGGTAGGATTTCATGCTTCATTGATGGTCCTGGGATCCTCTGTTCCTGAAATGAAAGATTAACTACTCCTCCCCATTTAGTTACACATCCTCTACAATTACAGTTGTGACCATAACAACTAATCTTGCTAACAATTACTCACAGTTGTATCATAAAACCCTGTCATCATCATTCCCCTCTCCCTTTCACCAGATCCATCAAAAAGAGGAAAACTATTCAGTGGGGATTTTACCCTGCCCCTGTGCTCCACCTTCCCCTTCCTGCCCTCACTCCACCTCCCACATCTCAGCAACCAGCAAAGAATCCCGCCCCCCTTTAGTATGGGTTCTTTTTCTTAGTCTTTTACAATAGTGGTCCTATGCAGTATTTTTCCTTTTGTGACACTAATTTCACTCAACAAAATTTCCTCAAGGTTCATCACTGTTATGTGGTAGCTTGTAGCTTCCTTGTTA
>NW_006408911.1:1345144-1364887 GCF_000296735.1 Chrysochloris asiatica
TCATTTTTTATTGCAATTATCTTGGTATATATATTTTTCCATCCTTTGACTTTTAATCTGTTTTTGTTTCTGTGTGTGAGATGTGTTTCTGGCAGACAGCATATTGAAGGATCTTGTTTTCTTATCCATTCTGCCACTCTCCTCTTAACTGGTGCATTTAATCCATTTATATTCAGTGTAATCATCAATTGATGTTGTTGTTGTTAAGTACCGTGGAGTCAGTTCTGACTCATAGTGACCCTGCACAGGGTTTCCAAAGCTGTAAATCTTTACAGGAGCAAAACACCTTATCTTTTTCCTGCGGAACTGCTGGTAGTTTCGAACTGCTGACCTTGAGGTTGGCAGCCCGATTCGTAACCACTACGCTTCCAGAGTTCCTGTAATCATCGATAGGTATGGATTAATTGCTGCCATTAAGTTTTTTTTTTTTTTTTTGTATCCCCCTAGTTTTGCTAGCCAATGTCTAAATTTCCTGTCCCTGTCAGATCAGTGCACTGAGGAAAGAAGTTTGATGCTTGATATAAAGTATCCTTCCATTGCAGTTGGAACTTTGAGCAGTTGCATCCATACTCAGTGGTCCAGTTCATTAAATTGTAGCAATTTACACTTGCTAACAATATCAGACATCTTTATCTGGTCAAGTTCTGGTCAGCTAGACATCCAAGCTAGGTCAAATGGGTAATAGCTATACAGTCTGGGAATTCACACACGCCTCCCTGCACTTTAGACCAATTGGCTGCTTCCCTCTCAACTCTAGCCCCAAGTGGCTTGGTCATTGTCCAAGGTATTGAGGGTTTACACATCTTCCTAACATCAGATCAGCCAGTCCTTCCTCTTCTCTCATCTCAACGTCAGTGGGTGTCAATGGAACATGGCCAAACTCAGCCTGAGTCTTCATTCCTGCATTTCCCCCAGTTCCCCTCACAAATAGACCAGTGTGGTCACCTACAAGCATACTAGACCGCTTGTGGGTTCCTTTTGTGTTCGAATCTTAGAAGGGGGTTTTCCCTGATGGGCTGACTTTTCTTGCCATGATGCCTACAAAGCAACAGCTTGCTTGATATGCTAACAACCTAACAGTCTGCTTTTCTTCTTCTGGTCTTTCTTTCAATAAGAATCTTCTGCCCTTCCAGTCGTTCTGGTTTGGTCTGCATGTCTCTTCAAATGGCTATGTCCCATCTCTGAAGCTTCTGAGTAAGGGTTAGGATTCTACTTAAGGGCCCATACTCCAGAAAGACTTAACAAGAAGCCCATTTCCCTGGGCAAATTCTAATTCCAATTTTAGCTAATCCAGTCAGTGATAAACTGGAGACCGGTTTATGAGCTTTTTGTAACCATAATTTCCAATGTTCATTTCTATAAATGTCTGTTTTACAATAGTTGTTGTTGTCAAGTGCCGTTGAGTCGATTCTGACCCATAGCGACCCCATATAGGGTTTCCAAGGAGCAGCTGGTAAGCTTGAAACACCGACCTTGTGGTTTAAATGGCTTTGCAGTCTGGCGCATTAACCACAGTGCCACGGGGGAAACCAATATCCACAAGATTGTCAAGCACCTAAACATTTTTTCCTTTACTTTACCCATCCAGACTATGTTTCAGCCCCTGTATCACAGAACAGTGTTCTTTCAAGGTTGTATGTTTCCCTCTATCCTATTCAGCACATGCATACTTCCCTAAGTATTCCCCATCTTCATTGTTCTTCTGCCACCCTCCTTCTTCTTTGTGTCTTCCACCTTCCTCCCCATCACCTGTCTACTCCCTAACCTGTGAATTACTCTCCCCTCCATCCCAACCTGGTAACCATCAAAGAATGTTTCTTTTAATATGGAAATCTTTTTTAAACTTTCTTCAAGGTTGCATTGTATTTCATTGTGTGTATGCACCAAAGTTTGTTTATCCATTCTTCCAATGATGGACACTTAGGGTGTCTCCATTTTTTCCTGTTGTGAATATTGCTGTGGATAATATCTACTCGTGTTCTGGCTCATATTTCTTGTAGAAAATATATACCAAGTAGAAGGATTGTTGGGTCATAAGGTATTTCTATTTCCAGCTTTTTGAGGAAGTGTCATACCATTTTCCACAGTGATTGAACTATTTACAATCCCACCAGCAGTGAAGAAGGGTCCCTGTCTCTCCACACCTTCGCAAGCGTTCGTTGTTTTCTGTTTTTGAATTTTACTGTTAATGCTGATGGGATAGAGATATCTCACTTTTGTTTCAATTTGCATCTCTCTCTAATCCTGGTGTAAGGAGCTCTGGTAGCATAGTGCTTATGAATCAAGCTGAAAACCTCAAGGCCAGCAGTTCGAAACTATCAGCTGTTCCACAAGAGAAAGCTTAGGCTTTCTGCTCCCATAAAGATCTACAGCCTTGGAAATCCTGTACAGGGTCGCTATGAGTCGGAACCGACTCCACAGCACATAACCACCACCACCAATCGTGGTGTGGCGCTGTGGGTTAATAACGCCAGACTGTAAATCTGTTTGAATTGCAAGATTGATGGTTCAGGCTCACCAGTGGCTCCTTGGAAACCCTATACAGGGTTGCTATGGGTCAGAACCAATTGGACAGCACTTCACAACAAACATCCTGGTGTGTCGCTGTATCCTAAGTACTCAACTGCAAAGTCAGTTTGAACAGCAAGGTCGGTAGTTCAAACTCACCAGTCATTCCTTGGAAACCTACTCAATAGCACATAACAACAGTGACTAATGATTGTGAACATTTCTTCATGCATTTGCTAACTGCCTGAATGTCTTCCTAGTGAAGTGTCTGTTCACATCTTGTGACAACTTTTAATTGGGTTGTTTGTCTTTTTCTTGTAGAAGTATTGTAGTTTTCTATTTTGGAGATTAGTCCTTTGACTCATAACATCATTGCAAAAATTTTTTTCCCAGTCTGTGGGTTTCCTTTTTACTCTTGGTTAAATCTTTTGATGCACTTAAGTGTCTAGTTTTTAGGAGGTCCCAGTCATCTATCTTTGTCTTCTGTTGTTTGTGTGTGTTTTGTAATTTTTGATAGGATATGTATGCTCTTAAGTTTGTCCCTATTTTTTCACTGATGATCTTTACAGTTTTGGGATTTACATTTGGGTCTTTAATGTTTGTACAGGATGTGAGATAGAAGTTTTGTTTCATTATCACATTTTTGTCACTCTCTTTGGGTTTCTTGTAGTAGTGTTTGTTTTTTTTTAAGTTTTTATTGTGAATTATGTGGGTTTACATGGGAGAACATCGACTTTACCTTCATCCTATAGTATTTCATTTCATTGCAATGATTACAGTCCCCTCCATGCATCTTCAAACAACCAAAGGGGACACCTCACAGGCCTGCCCCCAGGCCTTCAGCACACAGACCCTCTCCCTCCCTGAGTTCAGTGGCCCCAGCTGCTCCATCTGTCCACATCATCGTCTCGCCTTTATCTCTGGTGTCACTGCTTCTCTGGATAGGGTCCCGCACTCTGCTCTTCTCACTTGATGGTCCCAGGGACCTCTGCTCCTGGGCTACAAAAATCAATCACTCCCCTCCTTTTGTTACAAAACATCTACCCTCACAATCAGTACTGATAGCAGTTATTCACTATTGTACCACAAGAGTCTTATCCCCATCTCCTTTCATTAGCCCTGCCCAGACAGATTGTATACTACTCAGTGGAGATTCTACCTTCCCCTGCTCCGTCTGGAACTAGGCTCCATTTTGAAAGCTTGTAAGCCAGTCACTTCTTGCCTTTGTAGCCCCCCTCCCCCACCCCCCGTTTTGGGTAGCCAATGTCTAAGTTGCCCATCCCTGTCAACCCTGTGTACTGAGGTGGTGGGGATGATCCTCGCTGTGAAGATGTGTTCCCTTTTTTGAGCAGCTACATCCATAAGTACAGGTCAAGTTCATCAAATTTTAGCGGATTCAAGCTCACCAGCTGCTCCTTGGAAACCCTATACAGGGTCGCTATGGGTCAGAATTGACTCAACAGCATTTAACAACAACAAATGTCCTCAAGGTTCATCCATGTTATGCGGTGGCTTGCAGCTTCCTTGTTATTTTTCAAGGTAGCGTAGTATTCCATTGTGTGTATTACGTACCACAGTTTGTCCATTCTTCAATTGATGGGCACTCAGGCTATCTCCTTGTTTTTGCTATTGTAAATAGTGCAGCTATGAACATTGGTGTGCATATATCTTACTCGTGTTATGGCTCGTATTTCTTGTGGGTAAATACCAAGTAGAGAAATCATAAAATATTTCTATTTCCAAGCACCATATTGCTTTCCAGAGAGGTTGGACCATTGTGCAATTCCCACCAACAATGTAGGAGGGTCCCAGTCTGCCTGCATCCTCGCCAGCATTTATTGTCCTCCAATTTTTTTTTTTTTTTAATCTTTGCTGCTATTGCTGGTGTGAGATGATATCTCATTGTTGGTTTGATTTGCATCTCTCTAATGGGTTGGAATCGACTTGATGGCACTTAACAATAGCTAGTGATCATGAACATATCTTCATGTTTGTTGGCTGTGTGGATCTCCTCCTTGGTGAAGTGTCTGTTCATGTCCTGTGCCCATTTTTTTATTGGGTTGTCTTTTTCTTATAGAGGTGTTGTAGTTTCCTATCTATTTTAGAAATTAATCACTTTTCCGATGTGTTGTTGCAAAAGACTTTTTCCCATTCTGTGAGTTCCCCTTTTACTCTTTTGGTGAAGTCTTTTCTTGTAGTCGTTTTTTGTAGTTTTCTTTGCACAACTCTTCTGTTTTTCTGGTTAAATTTATTCCTAAGTATTTCATCCTTTGGGTGGCTAGTATAAATGGTATTATTTTCCTAATATCCTTTTCACTACTGTCTTTATTAGTATAGAAGAACCCAACTGATTTTTGTATATTGATCTTATACCCTGCCACTTTGCTGAATCTTTCAGTGAGTTCCAGTAATTTTTTTGCTGAGTCTTTGGGATTGTCTGTATAGTATCATGTCATTTGCGCATTGAGTGTTTGACTTATTTGCCAATTTGAATGCCTTTAATTTCCATTTCTTGCCTTACACCTCTGGCCAAGACTTCCAACACAGTATTAAATAAAAGTGGTGATAAAGGGCATCCTTGCCTGGTTTCCAGTTCAAAAAGGTAATACTTTCAGTTCTCTCTATTGAAAGTGAAGTTAGCTGTTGGTTTTGTAGGTAATGCTCTTAATTATGTTAAGAATTTCCTTTAAATTCTACTTTGTTGAGTTTCTTGTGTTTTTTTTTTAATCAAGAATGGGTGTTGGGCTACCTAGGGGTAGGCTACAAAGGCACAAAGTAATTGGTTTACAAGTTTTCGAGAGGGAGTTTAGTTTTAGAGTGTGCAGCGGAAGATAGCATCGCCACTGAACAGTTTTCATCTTGTCTAGACAAGTCTAGTGAAAGGAGCTGGGGATAAGAGTCTTATGAGTCAGTAGTGAGTAATTGTTATTATGACTAATTGTGATGGTCACAACTGTAAAGCCTTTGCATAGGCAACGAAGCACAAGTTAAAAAAAAAAAAAAGGAGTAGACTTTTTTTGATGCCTTTTCTGCTTCAATGGATATTATCATGTGGTTTTTTTTTCTTTTTTAAAATTTATATGGTGGATTACATTGATTTTTTTTCACTCTGGTAGCCTACTGGTTACGAATCGGGCTGCTTTTTTAGGCATTGTGATGTTGCATGTATTTTAGTGTATTGTTAGGTTTTCATCAATTGCTTTCTGGTCTGTGTGATCAAGAGATAAGCTTATCTGTTAACTGTACAGTTCAATTTAGAGTGATTTTTGTAGATGTTGGTTGTATACACTGCTTTGGTGTATAGCAGCTGGTATTTTTTCTTGCGCAACTGGTGGGGATCTAGAGGGTACAGCTGTGACTTGGCTGTATGGCCACAGTGGTGATTTCCTTTCATGTGATGCAAGAAAGGAAAGAAAGAAAACAAAACAAAAACCAAACCAAAAAAAAAAAAAATCAACACAAAGACAGCTCATACATCAGCGGTGGAGGTGGGAACTGAGTCACTGGTTTTCTTTGCCAATAGGTGGTGTGCTCTGACACTTACTGCTCTCTTGCCTTCACAGCTGCCTTAGAAAGTTCACATTAGCCGTAGTGCATCCCTAATATTGCTTGCCTCTTTTCCTTTCCTTTTTGCCCCTCTCTGCCCCCCACATCTGTTTAACCCCCTTTCCTAGTGAGAGCCAGTCCAGGGTTGTCCAGTGTCAACTTTGCAGATTTGGATCTGAGCTTGTTCTAGTGGGGTTATTTTATATAGCACCTCCCTCAGTTTACAACCTCCATGTGGCTCTAACCAGCTGGAAAGTGGGATATTTCCTGGGGTTTCATGCTGGTTTGAAAAAAAAAGAATCACATCTTTGACTCCACGAGCCACAGTCACATCTTTGACTCCACGAGCCACAGGTAGGTTTTGCGCCATGCAAATATTTTCTTGTTTCTAAAGCTGTTTATAAACTTTCATGACTGCCACAATTTCCAAAATATTCATTAACTGATGAATGAACAAATTATGAGCATGCCATGTTCACGCAGCCATAAAAAGTAGCAAACCACTGATAAACCACATGAATGAATTTCAGAAGCATTATGCTGAGTGAAAGGAGTACATGTTGCATGATTACATTTATGTGAAGTTATAGAAGAGGCAAAACGAATTTATACTGAGAGAAATCTGGTTAGCTTTTTCCCCTGGTGGTAGGGAAAGGAGAGTATTGACAGGGAAGAGCACAAAGGAACTTTCTGGGTGATAAAAATGTTCTATATCTTGATCTGGATGTTGGTCACACATGGGGGTACCGTTTGTTACAACGCTGCTTTGTAGTAAATTGACCCTATGTTACAAAGCAGTATTGACCCATAGGATTTCCAAGACTATGGTAGCAGACAGCCTTAACTTTCTCCCATAAAGTGGTTGATGTATTCAAACCACTCAATGCTTACCCACTGCACCACCATTGGTATGTTGTTTAGTGCTGTCGAGTCAGTTCTGACCCTGTATAGGTTTTCCGAGGAGCTGCTTGCTGGTGAGTTTGAACCACCCACCTTGCAGTTCAACCGGCTTTGCAGTCTGGCGCATTAACCCACAGCGCCACACCTAGATTCCATTGGTATACATTAGTCAAAGTCTATTGAACTGTATATTTAATATTTGTATTTTTTTCCCCCTAGTATTCCAATATTGGAAACAGAAGAGAACACATCAAAACAACGACCAATCCCCAGCCAGGCTTCCTGGAGCGACTTAGTGAGACCTCAGGTGGAATGTTTGTGGGGCTCATGACTTTCCTGCTCTCCTTCTACATAATTTTCACCAATGAGGTAAAATGTCAAGAGGAAGAATCTTACAGTTTCAGTGAACTAAAGCTATGAATCCAGAGATTAGATTTGGACATAAAGGGCCCAGACGTTACTAAAGAGAGGTTGTTGGGTGTGTGCTGAACTGGTCAGAATTTTTTCTCTTGTGATTTACCTCAGAATTGATCTAAGCAAGAAAATGAACAGATCAGTTCACACCCTGGTTGGTTCCAGGTATTCATACTGGGTCATTGGGAATCTCCATTTTTTCATTTCTCAGCAGTTTTTCTCTGTGATACCGTTTTTCTTAGGAAGGTTTATCCTTCCTGGTGGCAGAGACCCCAGCAACTCTAGAGTCACATTCAATAAGCTTAGCATCCCCAGAGAAAAGAGGAACCATGTCTTTCTAATTCAGTATAGCCACAGTTGTAGGGAAAGCTCCTAGTGTCCAGGCTTGGTCTCTATGACACAGTCCATGTGGCCAGAGGGATACATGTTCTGGGTGATTAGGACTTAGTCAAATGATTACATTAATTCATAGTAATCAATAGAGGTCTCCCTGGGTCCAGTCTTGATCTGCTGCTTCCTGGACCTCAACTATCCAGCTGTAAAATGAGGCACATCATTATGCTCTGATAGTCTGTAACAAGCACAACTGCTTCAAGCCACCTGTCACTTGATGACATCCACTTTACTTTGCTTGCAGGGCCGCACATTGAAGACGGTGAACTCTCTGGCTGAAGGACTTTCTCTTGTAGTCTCCCCAGACAGTATCCACACTGTGGCTCCAGAGAACGAGGGAAGGCTGGTGCATATCATTGGGGCCTTGCGGACATCCAAGGTAGGTTTGGTGGTTGTTGCAGCCTATTGGTGACTCTACCACATTACTGGATATTGTCTGGTTGAGCTTTTTGGAACTTATGATTTCTAACTCCCTAGTCACTCCTGAGTCTCACCTTCTCAGTCTACAGTATGGGGATAATTGTTAACAAATAACTTCAATGTCTGGCACATGTTTGAGCTTCAGAAATAGGTGTTTTAAAGATTATTTTTACCCAAGGTTCTTTCTGACACAGTCCTCTCCAAGTACATAAATTTGAATAATAGTGGTATTAACTGGGCTTCCCTGTAGGAGTATGGATATTATCCTATCATAGACAGCATTGTACGTCATAACTGATCTGGATATGTTTTTTTTGACAATGAATGCAACACCATTCCTCTTCAACTTGTCATTCCCAGCAATAGTAAACCTTGTGGTTGTCAGATTCAAAATGGCCAATACCAGTACATTTCAGCTCACTAATGCCTACGATGTTGATGTTCATGCATTCCATTTAATCTTTGACAACTTCTAATTTTCAAAGAACATTTCATGTTTCGATTTTCAATGGACGTTTACAGCTGTTTCTCTTCATTTTGAGTTGTGCCCCGTCAGCAAATGAAGGTCCCACGGGCTTTCCTCCCACGAGCTTTACTCCATTCGCGTCATCACAGTCAACACTACATTGAGGAGGCAGCTCTTCTCCAGTTGCATTTTGAGTGCCTTCCAACCTGCAGGCTAATTTTCCAGCACTATATCTGACAATGTTTCTCTGCTATGCATAAGATTTTCAGTGACTAGACATTTGGAAGTAGTTCATCACTCCTTCTTCCTAGTCTATCTTCATCTGGAAGCTCACCTGAAACCTGTCCACCATGGGTGACCATGCTGGTATTTAAAATACCTGTGGCATAGCTTCCAGAATCAAAGCAACTCATAAGCCACCACAGTATGACAGACAAGTGGTGGTCACCTAACACATAGTAAACAGTACGTATTTACTGAATAAAAGAAACCATAAGAACTAGATGGTGCCTAGCTACTACTACCAATGGCTCTGAAAGGGGTCACATTAGCATGTCCTGGATAGAGTCGCAGAATATGTGAACAAAACTCAAAATTAAATAATAAAAGACTGGGCTTAACTGGTCAGAAAGAAACCAATAACCTCAGACTATGGCTCTCAACTACCCTTCAGTCTGGAAAGAAACTCACCTTCGTGGCCCAACTTCCAGCCAAGCAATAGACAGGTCTATAGAGGGAACAACACTAGTAAGGTATGCTCACTATGAATGATGGAATTGTCAATCATTCTAAATCAAAGGAGCAATGTGTACCTAGGGTCAAAGGTGAGAAGGATTGGGAATGAAGGTGGAATGGAGATGGGAGCCACAGGGAGGAAGTGGGAGAACTGTTGTTGCATGGAGGGGATTGTAATCATTGAGATGAAACAAAGTATGTGATTTGTTGAATTTAAAACTAATGATCTTGTCTGTAAACCTACACTCAATTTACAAAAGTGTTAAGAAATTAGGACAGGGACTTTTCCATATGAAGTGACTTAAAACTCACCCATTTTCTGTTTCTTGTGATACCTGTTTTTTCTTTTGTGATCTGAGTTCCAATCCCTAAGCCTTAGATTTTGGTCTGGTGTCAGCTTTTTTTTTTAAGTTTTTATTGTGAAATGTGTGTTAGTTTATATGGGTGAACATTATCTTTATATTAATCCTATCGTATTTTGTTTCATTGCAATGATCACAGTCCCCTGCATGCATCATCAAACAGCCAAAGGGTATGCCCCTCTTCCTCCCTGAGTCCACAGTCCCTAGCCGCTCCTATCCACATCATCGTCTCTGCCTCCATCCCTCGTGTTACTGCTTCTCCGTTCAGGGTCTTGAACTTTGCTTTTCTCCCTGGACTACATCAGCCACTCCCCTCCTTTTTATACCAAACATTTACCTTTCCAACACTCACTGTCAGACCTGATAGCAGTCATTCCCTATTGAACCACAGGAGTCTTATCCCCCTCACCTTTTATCAACTCCATCCAGACAGGTTGGAAACAATTCAGTGAAGACTCTACCTTTCCCTGTATCCTCTGGAGCTAGGTTCTTTATTGAAAGCTTGTAAGCCAGTTACTTCTTACCTTTGTAGTCCCCTCATTTTGGGCAGCCAAAGTTTAAGTTCCCCCTCCCTGTCAACCCTGTTGTACCAAGGGGGGGGGGGGGCGGAGTGGTTTCGATCCGCATGTCCTTTACTTTTTGATTGATTTGTTTGAAGCTCTTGTCTGATCCAAACTACGGGGTGAACATTCCAGCTGTGAAACTGCAGCGGCATGTGGAGATGTACCAATGGGTTGAAGCAGAAGAGTCCAGGTAAGCTGCCAGGAAATGAAGTCAATTGGGAATAAAGGAGGTGAAGATGTTCTAGTCAAATGCAGGAGCATTTCAGATTATCTTTTGTTTGGAACGGGCAGGAATTTGATGCAAGGTAGCTTGAAGAGTTAACAGAGGTTGTTCCACTCCATTATTGCAGGAAGACAGGGAATGCACAGGCTTAGGCATGACTGGATCTTGGCCTCAAATTATGTAATTAAATCAGTGTGACCCACACATCTCACCCAGTATTAGTGCTCAGCTTTCTGATGTCTTGGTTCCATCCTCTCTTCCATGAGGAAGTAGAGGCAGCCTCCTGGCTTATACCCAGCCAGTGTCCACAGAAGTCCCAAAGCAGGCTCTCTTAGTCAGGCTGGGGTCAACCTGGAGTTGGTGGGGGTCCATTCCAGAGGTAGGAAGGTAGATGGAAGATAGCTTCAGAAGCTCTTGATGGTAGAGGGCCCAGGTAGATCTGTAGTCCAGAGGGTGGACTAGAATCCTGGGTGAGCCAGGGGGTGGAGGTGGCTTTCAGCTACGAATGAGAAGGCCCTTTTCTCCTGTCAGAGCCTTCATAGGAATGAGCCAGTTTTGCTAAAGAGTAAGCAAGTACAAATGAAGACAAGACTGCCCATTGTGGGGTTTGACCTCCCAGTGGAGGTTACCTCCAGCTGGTGATGTGTAGATTGAAATATTTGGGCATAAATGGGCCACCTCACCGGTTTCTTGTGCTTTTCCTGCAGAGAGTACACCGAGGATGGGCAGGTGAAGACAGAGACGAGGTACTCCTATAGTGAGTACCGGGACCACCCTCTTCCCGTTCCCCAGATGTGCCAGGCATTTCCCCTGCCCACAGGTGGTTTCTACTGCTAGGCGAAGCTGACAACCGTGGATGAAGTTGTGGGAAATCCCTGGGTGCCAGTCCTTGCCAACTGGTTCTCCCCATCCATTGACTAAGGTTCCGGGAGAACCCAAAGTAGTGAGCTTTAGGCACGTGGCCACTTTGTACCATGGTTTGAGTCATTTCCTCTCCCTACAGGTACTGAATGGCGATCAGAAATTGTCAACAGCAAAAACTTTGACCGAGAGATTGGTCACAAAAACCCCAGGTAAGAGCTGGGCGCCCAGGCTTAAGAGCAGCTTCACCTTTCTGGGCAGGCTGCTAGCCTCGTTTCTTTATCAAATTGAAGTTACCGCTGACTTCTGTGTTGATGAAAATGGGGGATGTGAGTTTTAGAAAGACTCCACTTGCCCCAAAGGAGGCATGAATATAAGGCACATAGAATACGTGCCTAACGGGGTTTGCATCTCCTTTGCCAGGTTAGCAGCCATTGGCTAGGAGGGTAAAAGGTAAGAAATCGACTTTAGAAAGGGCTCTCAGGAGTCAGTGACCTCAGATGTGGGCTTCAGAGTATTTCTCCTGAGGAGGTTACCTGGAAAGAGGGATGTGAAGGAAGGAAGGGCTTAGAGGTGGTGACATGGGGCTGCAGGGTTCAAGTGCTCCTGGGCCTAGGAGGAGGCAGTTGTTGGTAAGTACTGTCGAGTCGGTTCGGTTCCGACTCATAGCGACCCTGCATAGTGTTCAACCTTGCAGTTCAAACTGACCTTGAGGTCGAGTGCTTATCCTACAGCACCACACCTGGACTGCAGGGCCCTTCTGATGGCTACTGGGTCAGTAGGGTGGGCTAGGATAGCAAGAGGCTGTGAATGCTGGGGGACAGGCAAAAGCAGCAAGATATTCACCCCAGGGGAATGGGGACTGCGGCCCCCAAGGTTGGGGCAGATTGTTTGCCATGTTTTTAGGCTGGTCGGGACTCATTGGAGCCCCCTGAGTGAGGAGCCAGCTCCCACCCTGGTACTTCACTCACTGACAGCTCCCCTCTGTCTCACAGTGCAATGGCAGTGGAGTCATTCATGGCCACAGCTCCGTTTGTCCAGATTGGCAGGTTTTTCCTCTCTGCAGGTAAGTCTCAGGTGGCTAGGGTGTGAGCTGTGCGTGTGGAGGTGAGGCCAGCAGTCAGGCTCCGGAGTTCCTAGATGGGAGGTTTTCCTTTGGTGCCTCCTTCCTCAATACCCTGCTGCTCTCAGGTCTCATTGACAAAGTCGATAACTTCAAGCCGCTGAGCCTCTCCAAGCTGGAGGACCCTCATGTGGACATTATTCGCCGGGGAGACTTTTTCTACCACAGCGAGAACCCTAAGTATCCAGAGGTAATGGGCAAGCAGAGCTGCCTAGATAGCACAGATGAGGGGCCTTAGAGTGCTGTCCCTTGGACAGCATAGATTCCTGTTTGACACTCTGACTCAGTGCAGTTGGTTCCGCAGCTACACTTGGCCAATTGGGATGTTGGAGGAGGAGAGGTAAAGGAGTTCTAGGTAATGAAACACAAAGGGGCATGAGGGGCTCTCCCCAGAGATGTTGCCATAGAACCAGGACAGCCCACACACCCAGGTTAATGGCTTTTAATTCACTCCTTGTCCTTCTCTACCCCACAGGTGGGAGACCTACGAGTCTCTTTTTCTTACGCGGGACTGAGTGGGGATGACCCTGACCTGGGCCCTGCTAATGTGGTAAGCTGGCATCTAAGGGAAGACTCTGTATCAGGGCTTCATAACGTACCACTGGGATCCCTTGAAAGATCTTGTGAAGGACACATACATACATACATACATACACTGTGCACACTTTTCAGCCATTTCAGAGGTTTATGTCCCCTGTAGCTCATCTTCACAGCACTGCAAGTCAAGAGCTTGTCTTCTGGTTACATTCAGGCCCCTTCCTTCCTGTCTCCAATTTTTGGTCTATCCCTGGTCTTAGCATGCGTAGTCCTACCCCAGCATCTGCTTTGCCTGTGGTTCTGCTTGCCGGTGAGCCCCCAAAGTAGACGTGTGCAGAGAAGCTCCAGGCAGAGGTGATGCTGGTTCTCTCAGTCACCTCCCGAGCTGCCATACAGTCCCATCCCACAGGGATTGCTGGTCCAGGTGGGTTGGAAGGTTGGGGAGGGGGACACATGCCAATCCTCTAATCACCTCCTCAGCTCTGGCACTAAATTCTTCCCCCAGGTCACTGTGGTGGCCCGGCAACGTGGTGACCAGCTAGTCCCATACTCCACCAAGTCTGGGGACACCTTGCTTCTTCTGCACCATGGGGACTTCTCAGCCGAGGTGAGTTGCTAGTACTCTACCTGTGTGGTGGAGGGTAGGCATGTCCCAAGCTAGTTCCTTAGTCCTCTAACACTTGCTTAACAAACCATTCCTATTACGCCAGTACAACAATGCAAGAAAAAGAAATAAAAGGAATAATCACCTCATCTTGCATGCCAGGCTCTGTTAAAGCACTGGGGGCAGAACTTTAGTTGTGAGACAGATTAATGAGAAAAGCTGGTAAACAAGGGCCATGAAGAGCAGAGCAGCACTCTGAGGTAATAGATAGCAACAGTGACTTGAACAGAAAGCCTCTCTGATGAGTGACATTTTTGCTGTTACCCAAATTATGAGAAGGAGGCACTTACGAATCAGAGGTTGGCAAGGAGAAGGGCCCAGTCAAAGCAGAGAGCAGTGCATCTTCCTAGGGAGTGGACATAGGAGTGAGTCAGGTTTGCACTTTGTCAGGAACCACAAGAAGGTAATGAGTTTATAGTTGGGCATCCTGGGACCTTTGACACATGTCTCCAGAGTTCGTGGGTTCTGTTTCCCCCATCTGTGAAATGGGGGATCAAGCCTCACCTCAGTCCATGGAGAAGATAGAGTGGTCAGTTCAGTTTTTTGCCTTTAAAGTTAGCCTGTTTGTTTTTCTTAACAGGAAAATACAGTTTTAAAACTGTTGATGAGCATAGTTTGTTACTGGTGGGACATTCTGTACCGGCTTTAAAATAGACTGTGGTGGTTTTCACCAGGACTAGGCAGGTGTCAGAGATTAGCTGTGGTCCCTTTGTCCTCCCATATTAGGCCTTCAGCTGCCACCCTTCCCACTTGCATTGCACATCCTATGTGGGGCTTGGGTCACACCCATTCCTTATACCTGGCCAGGATATTGCCTAGGAACCCAGTCACCAACTCAGGGTGCAGCTGCCACTCCCCAACCTAGCAGGTCATGAGTCACCCATTTCACCCGACTCTGAGGGCCACTTGGGGAGTTCTAAAATTAGGAGATCCTGTCTAAACCTTATTCTCAACCAGGGCTCTTGCTCAGCCCCAAGCTTCTATCTCCTACAGGCCGAGGGAGACCTAAGTCTCAGAGCTGCCCCCACTCAGAGAGGATTGGGCAGACCTCCTAGCTTAGATGTCACCCCAGGGACATCTAAGAGCTGACAGTACAAGTAGGCTGGTCTTCTGATTACAGTGTCTCTGGCTGCTTAATAACCCCAGCCCCTGGAAGCCCCCCGCTACTCTCATCCCCTTAGGGTCTAGGGTCTATGCCAAGCAGAATGAGGACTCTAAGGCAAGGAGGCAGCCCAGGGTACTGAGAAGAAACCCCGAACCTTGCAAGTCAGGATGCCCAGACTGTACTCCCTGGAAAGAGGCTAGAAGAGTGGTTTTAAGTGTGGACCTAATTCTGACCCTGGCCTCCCTTTGAGTCTGTTTTTAATGCTCTCTGAGACTATATCTTAATCTGTATAAGGGAAATCTTTATGTTATTGGGCTTCTGGTATGGTGCTGTAAGTTAAGACACCAGACTGCAAGGCCATTTTGAACTGCAAGGTTGGTGGTTCAAGCTCGCCAGACACTCCTCAGAAACCCTCTACTGGGTTGGAACTGACTTGATGTCACTTAACATCATTATGCTAGCCACAAGATCTGGGGTTCAGACCCACTAGCCACTGCTTGGAAATGCTAAGCCCAAACCAACGGACACTTAACATTTCTGTTATCTTGGTTGTTGTGAGCATTATTCCTTCACTCATTTAACACGGGAGATAATGAGGAAGGAGCAGACATGCTCATTGTCCTTGGAAACTCAGAGTACTTAACTGCTTGAAGTAAGACCGCATCTTTGTAAAATGGAGATAATTTTGAAAACTATCTAAGATCATTCTTATGAAACAGTACAGGGACTTATAAATAGGAAGTGACAAATTATAATTATTGTAGGAGCTCAGGTAGCACTTTAAGATCTGCTAAGTGCAAGATTGGCAATTCAAACCCGTCAACTACTCCAAGGGAGAAAGATGAGGCTTTCTGCTTCTGTAAACGTTTACGGTCTTAGATAACCCTACACAGGGTTGCTATGAGTCAGAATTGACTCATGATGCCGTGGGTTGAGCATAATTATTGTTATTGATAGAGATCATAGTAAGCTGCAGAGTATTTTGGGAGCTGGCCAGGTACAACTGCAGGCTAATTACTTCTAGACAAGGTAACTGTGGAAAGTGCAGAGGCAAGAAGACACCCGACCTTGGCTTGGAACAGGCAGTCACTGGGTCTGGGACATCAATGGTAGGGTCAGGGCAGCAGGGAGAACACTGAGGAAGAAGCTATTGCAGTAGTGCGGGGTGGGTGGCTGTACTGTTGACAGGACATCTGATTGACTGGATGGGAAGTGGTGAGGAGAGAGGTCAAGTAGTATGCCAAGGTTTTGGCTTGTGCCATTTTCTGAGATGGGAAGACAGAGAAATGAGGTGGAGGCTTGGGTGTCACTGTTGGATGTGCCAGGACTTCAAGGGGAGACGCCAGGTGGCCAGTGGGAGCTCCACAAGACGAGGTGCCTGATTGGCAGCTGTAGGTCTGAGACACTAGATGGGACTAACTGGGAAAGAGAGTGGAGAACTGAGAAGGGGAAAGAAAGCAGTATAATAATATGGAAGAGAAGGAACAGCGGTGGAGACGGTAGGAGCCTGACAATAGGAAGAATACAAAGAGTGAGGTGTCCCAGAATCCAGATGGGTTACATGTAGAACTCTCAGCTGTTTAGTGGAGGCAGTCAATGGTCCCATAGAGTTAGGGATGCAAAATAAAGGAGAGTCAAGTTCATTACCTTCATTACACATGGACTGAATGTGTGAAGGAGGTAGGATCTGCCTGAAAAGGGCTCAGATCTTCCCCCAACAGCTCTTACGCCCTCTGGTGTGCCAGGTGGGCTGAGAGTCTCTCGTCCTAGCCAGTATCTTCCTCTGATCTGTTCAGAGCTGGTCCACAGCTTCTAGGTTGACATGGCCCCCTCAGTTGTGACCACACTTTCTCCCTCTTGTTCTGCAGGAAGTATTTCACAAAGAACTAAAGAGTAACTCCATGAAGACATGGGGACTGCGGGCCACTGGCTGGATGGCCATGTTTATGGGCCTCAACCTCATGACCAGGATCTTGTATACCCTGGGTAGGTGTGCAACCCCAAGTGCTTTCCTCTGCCCGGAACACACCACTAGCTGTCACCCTCTTCATAGCTTTGGGGTGGATGCCAGACTCCCAGGAGGCAGGTCTAGTTTTCATGATCTAAGGGTGGGGAGATCTGGTAGCGTAGTGGTTACGAATCGGGCTGTGAACCTTAAGGTCAGCGGTTCGAAACTACCAGCTGCTCTGCGGGAGAAAGATGAGGCTTTCTACTCCCGTAAAGATTTACACCCTCGGAAACCCTGTACAGGGTCGCTATGGGTCGGAACCGACTCGATGGCACTTAACAACAACAACAAGGGTTGGGCCCACTAGTCTCCCTGTCCACTAGCTCACTCGTTCATTCTTTCATTTGTGAAATGATCCACAAGTAATTAAATAGCCACAGAGGGGGCTGGCCAGCCTTTGAGTGAGCCAGACCTGCATTTGCAAACTATGATGTGGTGTTAAGAGCTCTGGTACTTGGGTCAGTGCCTTTCCCATCCATCCCCACTTAATTACTTTACACTGAACTTGCCGTCTTGTAAGATGTTTGGCAAATAGGAAACACTGGGCTAAATGTGGGGCAGCCTTTGCTGGGCTGTTCACTTGGCCTGAGGCTGAAGCCAGGGATTCCAGTAGAACCCTAAATGACACACATGGTTCAAGTTTGGAACCTCACCCAGGGTGAGTGGTTTCTCAGTAGATTTTCCATCTAAACCTGAACCCGTTTGTGTCCTTAGTCAGAAGATTCTGCCCAGCCTTTCCTGGGTCTCAGCAGAAACCTATTTGCCACTTGCACGTTGGGAAAACTGATGGCTATAGGACAGCTAATTGCCCAAGCTAAGAGGGCTACCACCCTCCTCTTACAGACGGGAACATGAGGTCCAGGCAGAAGGCGTCCTCAGCACAGCTGAATTGTGCTCAGCAAAACCAGCCATATCTTTGGCTTCACAGGGGAGAGATCAGAATTTAAACTAAATTCCTGTTTTTTCTTTGAACTAACCTTGCCTTGGACAGGCCACACCCTTCTTGGGATGAGGTTGAAGTTCCTCTTCTTTGGGGCTCTGCCTGTCTGTCCTCTGACCCTCTCTTCACCTGGGATGCCAGCATTCCAAACTCCAGACAGACATTAGAGTACATGGGGGGTTGTAGTGCAGGAGATATACCAGGAAGCTGCAACACAGAAGTATTCAGCCATCCACTAGCTCACTGATCCAACTGCATCCTTGGGACCCAGGCACTCTGGAGCTTAAATCCTGGTACTTTCTAGCTGGACAACTGTGGGCACATTTCTTACCTTATGGGTAAAACAATAATAATAGCACTTAACCTTGCAGGATGGATACTCGGGCTTGTTGAGCTGATGCCCACAATACCTGACACGTAGTCAACACTAATGAACGTGAATTTGCTTCTAAGGTCTAAGTAGGTGTAGACCCAGGGTGGCCTGATGTCATGATGGAGTAATAGGGCTGTAAGCCCAGTAAAGCCAGAGCCCTGGCACCTCACAGGACTTGGCTAAAGGTAGAGTGACTCCTGGTAAAATTAGCTAGTCATCATATTGGGCCAATGTATTTCCCTGAGTCCTGCCAAGAGCTTAAATGAACCAACACCTTCAGGGATAGCAGAGCAGCCCTTTGTGAGACTGCAGGAATGGCCTCAATGACAGTAGTTAAAAGTTTGCAAATTCCTGTTTTACATGAAACTAAGCAAAACGGGTGGCTCAGGCTATGCACATTCAAACAACTCGGCATCTGGGTTAACTGCATTCCACCATTCTGACCCTTCCCCATTCCTGTTTACGTAGCATCAACCACCAACCATTTCCTAGGAAGGAGACCACCTGTTCTGTGATACACAGAGCATGGTGGCCTCCTCAGTTCAGTACCTTTCCTTCTCCACAGTGGACTGGTTTCCTGTCTTCCGAGACCTGGTAAACATTGGCCTGAAAACCTTTGCTTTCTGTGTGGCCACCTCACTGACCTTGCTGACTGTGGCTGCTGGCTGGCTCTTCTACCGGCCCCTGTGGGCCCTCTTCATTGGATGTCTAGCATCAGTACCCATCATCATTGCTCGGACACGGGTGACAACCAAAAAGCTGGAGTGAAACAGGCCCTGGCATATGCCAGACCCACGTCTCCACCTCCCCCACTGACCCAACATGAATCTGGATCCGTTTTCAATTCCACAATCCCATTCTGCAGTGTGTACATGTCAGGATCTGGTGGTCATCAGTTAATGTGTTCCCAATAAGCAGCCTTGGTGGGCAGAAAACAGCTTACATCTGGCACTGTAATAAGCATTCTCCCATTTGTTCCCGTGCTGCCTTCTCCTGTAACCTTGTGTGTGTGTTGTGGGGGGGGGTGCCTGGGTTAGCCCCTTTCCCTCAGCTCACCTGTATATAGAAGGTAACAATAACGATGCACTAACACTCCATAGAGGCCTGCTGGTTAAAGGGCTCGGTGTCCGTTTTGCTGGTTTCCATCACTGAAGACAAGTACCGGGACTCTGCCATAATCATCAGATTGTCTGTGATCTTGAAGGACAACCTTTACATACTGACTACCCAGCAGTATTACCCAGCAATACAAAAGCACCAAGACCCAAGTGTTTGAGTAGAACTTGACTGAGTACTTAAAAACATATAATGCTAAAGATGTCATGATGAGTCAGTTGTGACAATAGAGACCCTGAATTAGGTTTCCGAGGTGCAACTGGTGAACTTTGAATCGCCGCCTCTGCGGTTCAAGCAACCTTGCAGTCCAGGGCATAAACCCAGTGCCCCACCAGGACTCCTAATAAATGTACAGGCTCTCTAAAATCCCCGCTTAATAAGCTTTGCTTTGATCTCCTTGTATACTTTGCTACCCCAAAAGGAAATTTTTGAAAAAAGATTTAAAAAACAAAGCCAAAAATATACAGTGTGGATGGGCTATGCTCA
>NW_006408911.1:1364987-1381616 GCF_000296735.1 Chrysochloris asiatica
AGAGAGAGAGAGAGAGAGAGAGAGAGAGTTAAGTGCTATGGAGTCAGTTCTGACTCATAGCACCCTGTATAAGGTTTTTGAGGCATGGCGGGGAGTTTGAACAGCCAGACTTGTGATTCAAACCCACCTTCAAGTCCAGCACATGAACCCAGTGTGTATGCATGCATACATATACATACACACAAGTGAGCACAGTCCCATCTATCCATACTAGAGGGTTTTTGTTTTTTAAATCTTAATTCAAAATTTTTCCATATATAGACTACTGGTGTAATGCTGTAGGATAAGCTCTGGACTGTGGGCTACAGGATCGGTGGTACAAACCCACCAACTGCTCCTAGGAAACCTTATACATGAATTGGAACTGACCCAACAGCATTTGGCAACAAATACATATTTATATATGCTTGTTAAGAGGGTATTTTCAATATGCTATAAATATAACGGGTGAAGTCATAAAAGCACTGCCGTAAAACCAGAACCATAGTCTTGGGAACACTAAGGTCACTTGGCATAAGAGTACACAAAGACCTTGTTCTTCATATCCTACTTTGGTGAGTACCTACTAGGGTCTTAAAAGCTTGTGAGCAGCTATATAAGAGAGGCAATTACTGTTTTCTTCCCATCCAGAACAAAAGAGGGTGAAAAAAATCACCAAACACAAGAAAACAATTAGCCGAAAGGGTTAATTAACAAACCATGTGAACTCCAGCCTCCAACATGGAGACCAGAACTAGATGGTTCGGGCTACCTCTGCTGACCACTCTAAAAGGGATCATACTAGTTGGTCCTGGACTGAGTGGGAGAAAATTTCAGAATAAAACTCCAAAGCACTAGGTTATTGGTCTGATACAGACACTGGTAGAACCCCGAGAACATGGTCCTTAGTTAGTCACACTTTAGGTCCCCTGTGACTTAACTTTTAGCCACATAACTGTTAAGAGCTGTGGAGCTGATTCCGACTCATAGCAACCCTGTGTGTGTTTCCAAGGAGCGGCGGGTAAGTTTGAACTGTCAACCTTGTGGTTAGCAGTTGAATGCTGATCCCAAGGCATCATCACCCCAGGAACCAAATAATAGACAGGCCTACAGGTGAACAAGGAGTCTTGGAGTGGCGCTGTGAGCTAATGTGCTAGACTGCAAAGTTGGCTTGACCTGCAAGGTCAGCAGTTCAAGCTCACCAACCAGTCCTGGGAAACACCCTATACAGGGTCGCTATGGGTCAGAACTGACTCGACGGCACTTAACATTAGGTGAATAAGGAGCTCTGGTAATACAGTGGTTAGGCTGCTAAACTACCAGCAGTTCCTCAGGAGAAAAATGAGGCTTTCTACCTTGGAAACACTATACAGGGTTGCTATGAGTCAAAACACCACCACAATCATAAGGTGAATAGTTAATACTTCCCTGGTAGGAATTGGTAGGGAAGGATGAATGGAAACTAGAAACAGGAAGTGTTAAACACTGTGGGGACTACAATTAATGTCACAAAACTAAATGTGTATAAACTGTTGAATGGAAAACCAATTTCTCTGTAAACTTTCACTCTAATTATAATAAAAAGGAAAAAAACAAAACAAAAATCTCCTGAATAACATTTCAGATTGTTACAGAATGTTACCCTTCAATCTGTTGGCACAAGTTATTTCAGAGCATAGGAGCCAAATAATAGATAGGCCTACAGGTGAACAAGGAGTCTAGAGTGGCACTGTGGGCTAATGTGCTGGACTGCAAAGTTGGCTTGACCTGCAAGGTCAGCAGTTCAAGCTCACCAACCAGTCCTGGGAAACACCATATACAGGGTCGCTACGTTGGAGTGTGACTTTATAAAGTGCCATCAAGACACCCTAAATAGGTTTTCTGAGCAGTTGGTGGGTTTGAACTGCTGCCACCTTTGTGGTTCGCAGCCAAGTGCTGATCCTACATCAATCACTCCACCAGGATAAAATTAACACTTACCTGCTGTAAGTAATCTGGGTTATTATGAAGCTTCACTAAGCTTTTGAAACAAGTGTTAGAAAGGATTTGTTTTCATCCTGGGATGGTAAAAATTCTGGGTTATTATGAAGCTTCACTAAGCTTTTGAAACATGTTACAAGGTCACCCTGGGACAAGACTGGCTCCTACAGGATGGAGAAGGTGTTTCCCTTTCATCCTCTGAAATCAGCAACTGTCTAGTTACTTGAAGATCACTTTGAGTTCACTTTCTGACATTGGCAGCAAGGCCTCAGAAGGCTGCTCCCTACTCCTAAAAAATCCACTCATGCTTAACTCACATAATCTCTGTTTCCCAACTACTCTCTCATCCTCTTAAAGATGCATGCTATCACCTATATGTTTTAGACGATTCTTTTTCTAATACATTATTTTGCCCTTGCTGGGAGTAACTGTTTTAGATCAACACGGGGTCAGAACTTGTGAAACTGGTGAGTAGATAATCTGTTGTCCTAGGTTACCTGTGCTCTAGTGATGCTTTGTGTCAAAGCAAATAGCTAGCCCCACATATGACCTAGGGTGTTTAAATCATGATTACTTATTAAATGCAAACGTCAGCTCATCTCTCTCTTAATGGATGCTTTCAAATAATAAACAAGATGCTTTTGTTAAATGCTGTGGAACTGATTCTGACTCAGAGTGACCCTGTATAGGATTTCCAATGAGAGGCTGCTGGGTTTGAACCACCAGCCTTTTGTAGTTAGCAGTCCAGTACTTCTCCTAGAGTGCACACCAGAACACCTAGCTAAATTACAAAATACTTGGAATTTACTTGTTACAACTTTCTCTAGTATAAATTTTAAATTACTGACAATTTAAAACGTTGTTCTCAAAGAGCAAAACAATGTTAAGAACAACATGAAGGCTTTGATACGTCACCATGAAATTTGTGTTCTCTGTATTTTTGATAAAAATTCAAAATAAAAATTTAAATATGTTAGTATGGAATCTTGCCATTATTCTTTTATTTGCATTCTCCTTAAAATTTCTATTTCAGAATTGAGTCATTAGTGTATGAATTTTGAGACCCCGGTTCTAAATTGTTTTTAGTGGCAACACAATATTCTCAGCACTTGAGAATTACATGGCAAGACTGACTTTGTTTTTGCTTGATTTAAAGTGCATGACTCACACTTTACACATCTTCAGGATGTGCTAGAAGAGGTAAAAGGGTACAACTGTGTAAAACAGTGCAAAGGGCATCATGGGCTTTGGTTAGCACACAAAGACTTGAGTCCGAGTGCCAACCCTGATTAGATGTGTGATGGGCCAATCAATGATTGCTGGACATAGGATTCATCTAAAATGGGGAAAATGCTTTTCTACCACAGTGTCACACTCCTGGCGTGGTGCTATAGGATCAGCACTGCACTGTGAATCACAAGGTTGGCAGCTGAAACCCACCAGCTGCTCTTTGGAAACACTATATAGGGTCACTATGAGTCGGAACCGACTCAACATCACTTAACACAGAGCAGCACACCTCAGATGAAGTCTATGCAATGTCTCATTGTCTACCCTGAACCTAGCAATCATTTTACTTGTTGCAATATTTGAAAGAAGCTAGTTGTCCAAAATCCACTTTCTATATCTAAAAACCTCATTTTTATGTCATTTCTAGAATGCATGATAGCCAGCATGTGTCTCAACAACAAGTTATTTCTCCAGACAAAGGGCAATAAACAACTTTAACCAAAAGATTTATTTCGTAAGAATAAAATCTAGTTTCACATGGTCTACTTTTACTAACATTTCCTTAATTTTCCATTAGCATTTTTCCTTTTCTGACTTTAGCTGTTTAATTCTAGTCTTATGGAAGCACAAACTGCTACTTCAAGTTGGCTTGCCTCTAGAAAAGTATGTGTACTGGTTCAGGAAGTATGACTGTGGTTTCTATAGCAACAACATTGAGTTTTCTCAACAAGAAATTCCAGCTAGGTTCTAGCTACCTAAGGGTCACACCCAAATGTTTTAGTTGTTTCCCTTGGATGAAATGCGCATTTTCACTGGCTCCTTGTAGGATCAGTACTGGACTGTGAACCAGAAGTTCTGCAGTTCAAACCTACCAGTTGCTCCTCAAAAACCCTATAGAGGGTCACTATGAGTTGGAACTTATTCAACAACACTTAGCAACAACAACATCAAAGTTTGGAGTACTGGTGTGGTGCTATAAGGTAAGCACTGGACTGCTAACCAAAAGGTTGGTGGTTTAAACTCACTAGCCACTTCTTAGAAACCCTGTACAGTGCTGCTGTGAATGGAAAACAACAACAGCACTTAACAATCAAAAGCTTACGTCGTAGCTCCTGATGTAAACATCAGGAGATGGGTGTCATGATAAGTCTGCAGGAAATCACAATGTGACTTTAATGTAGTTTTGGCATGTGTACTGTTGTATCATCAGTGTGTTACTAACTGACAAAATCTGAAAGAAAACAGAGTTGAGTCTTTTAAAATAAAATGCTCCTCCCCCTGCAAAAAAAATATATTACTGAAGTTATTTCTGAGTATCTACTACAAAGCATATGAACTGCTGGGGTGTTGTAGGATCAGCATTGGACTGCGACCCACAGGGTTAGCAGTTTAAACTCACCAGCTGCTTCTCGGAAACCCTATACAGGTTTGCTGTGAGCCGGAATAAACCTGATGGCACATAAAAACAATAGTGCGTATAGGTTTGTACATTTATTTAGTAATGAATAAACTCTAGTTCAACACTGCTCTACTTTGACTTTAGCTCTTAGTTCTAGTTTTCTACAAGTACAAAACGCTACTTCAAAAAGTGGATGCCACCAACACCACAACCTAAGGTAACCTGCACTTACCCTTTGTACTTTCCCATGTGACGAGCAGCAGCATTAGGCAGTATTTAATTTGTTTCAGGGAACAAGTAAGTGGTCTTTAGAGAAAGTCTACAAGAGAGATATAAGCACAGTGTTTGGCAGGTGAAAGATCTAACTGGAAGAAAGTGTGTTCTTCAAATCATCATTTAAAAAAATCCTCAATGGTGTCTATACAAGAGCTGACCCACATATCCAAAGATGTGAAGAACACAAGTGAGGTGGCAGGAGAGTGTATCCTGGGGAAGTTTTCCATAGCTCATAGACTAGAACTTGGTAGCTACAAACCTTTAGAAAGTTCTACCCTGGGTAAGTCCACCACGGGGGTGGGGCCAGATCCAACTGCAGCCTAAGTGCAAAGTGCCCCTTCTGTCCTCTGCCCAATGTCTGCAGTGGGTGTTGTTTCTCAGTACAAAGAGCCCTGCTATAAGGGCCTGGGCATGTCCCACATGCAGGCTGAGGCCTGCAGCAGTTGGGCACAACAGCAGGTGGACAGCAGCATCATAGCTTCTCAAATGGAAACAGATGGGCAGCCACCTGTTTCTTTCCCCTTGTGGTCTTACGGCACTTCTGCTTCAGATCTTCAAGTTCGAGGTTTTGAGGCCAAGAAGCAGCCAAGATCCTGGCTGCTGCTGCTTGTGAGCTGGTCCCCTCCTCTTCATCCAAAGAGAGTGCACCTTCTGCATCAGCACAGGGTCCTAATGCCTCATTCTGCAGAGGTGGGAGGAGAAAAGAGGTGGGAAATGCACAGCACATATCAGTAAAGACACACTTCGGGAGCACTGTCAAGGCGGCAGTACAGGTCCTAGCACTTGATTCAGCCGCCAGACAACCTGAGTGCTGTGGCTGGGCTCTGCGGACAGACAGGCAATGACTGGGAAGAGCCAAAACATTCCTGTAAGCATTTCAAGTCGCCCTTCCCACTCACATGACTCTTACACTAAGACTTCCTCACGTGGGGACTCATTTAAGACAGTCCTGGAGAGCCCGTTGTAAGCTGAGCACAGTGGAGTACAAAGATGTTAGGCAGCTCACAAATCTAAGAGGTAACTTTGGTGCTTTTGTATTTGTCATCCCAGTTTTGAACAAAAGTACATTATAGAGTGAAGGTATATATATGGAAGATGGGACCAATGCAAAGAAGAAAAGAATATAATAACATTATACATAATTAAAGAGATCAGAGAAAAACACAAAAATGTAAAAGAAAACAACAAAAAGGATCTCAAAAAGAAACCAAACAAAAATACTGAAAATGAAAGGGACAATAGCTGAAAGGAGAAACACAATGGAACAGATTTAATCAGGCATAAGGAAGAACGCTGTAGTAGAGGTGGTCGTTGTTAAGTGCCATCATGTTGGTTCTGACTCATAATGACCCTTTATGGGTTTCTGAGGAGCATTGGGTGAATTTGAACCATCGACCTTGCTGTACAGTGTATTATTCTGCAGGGCCACAATAGTTAAAATTCTAGAGGATGAACAGTAACAAGAACTTCGGAGGCTCAAGAAGGCTGGGAAAAATTTAATTCAATTATCGGACAGCAAAAAGAGCCCTACCAGAGGCATCATGGGAATTCCAGAAGAAAAGAAGGAGACAGAAAATTTGAAGAAATAATGACAGAAAATGTCCTCAATCTGACCAAACACATGAAACCTACAAATTCAAGAAGCTCAGAGACCCTCAAGCAAGATAACCAAATGAGATCTACACCAAAAATATCCAAGGTAGCTTTTTTCCCCAAAGTTCAGTATAAAGAGAGAATCTTGGAAGCAGTGAGAGAGACACAGTCACATACAAAGAATTCTAAGTCAGATTACACACAAATTTCTAAGGCACATCGGGGGTCAGAAAGCAATGGAATGATATCTTTAAAGTACTGAAAGGAAAAAGCTTTAAGTTAAGAATATTATATACCTAGTGAAACTGTCCTTCAAGAAGAAGAGTGAAATTAAAACATTCTCACACTAACCGAAGCTGACATAATTCATAGCTACCAGACTGAACTCTCAAAAATCACTAATTAGAGTTTTCTGTAGATAGAAGGGAAAAGACAGTAGAAAGTAACTCAAAGCCATATATAAAAAGGGGTTAACATGGATAAGAACAAGCGCTAATAGTAAATTGATTTGTCATTTATGCTGTTTAATAGCAAATGTATAAAAAGGATAAAATTGTTACAGGCAACATGAAATATGTCGTTTTAAATCAGTGATAATAAAATGAGGGCAGAGAATGGTATAGGTATAGAATTCCTTATCTATTACTGAAGTTAAGTTGCTACACATTTACCCTAGGATAACTACAAGATGTTAAATTAATATTCATGTTAAATTAATATTCATGAAAACTATGAAATGTTTTCAAAACACTCACACACACATAAAAGGAAGAGAAGATAACCAAAATGACTCATGCCCAATAAACCAACAAAACACAAAAGCTAGCAGTATTAAAAACGATAAAGGTTAAGGCAAAAGATAAGTAACAAAGGGCAGAAGTAACCCACTTCTTAGGGGTAATTACAGTGATGAAACTGGAAAACATTATGCTGAGCAAAATAAATCAATCACAAAAGGACAACTACTGTACAACCTCACTTATCTGAAAAGCCAATCACAGGTAAATGTATACAGACCAAAGCAGTACTAGTAACCAGGAGAGGTTGGAAGGGGAAAGGAGGCTTACTGCTTAGTTGAGTACGGACATTCAGTTTACAGTGACTGAAAAACACATGATGTTGCAAAGCAGATTAATTTATGTAACTTCTATCAAAAAGTTGTATATCTGTAAAAAGTTAATTGGCGAGTTGTAAGATAGATAAATGTACAACAACATCAAAAATAACGTCTGAAGTTGCTTATATACAAATATCTTACAGGATATGGTTCTGTGGTTTAGAGGTTTAAGGTCATGGTTTCATCATTGGCCTAACAATGATTTCAGTGCAAAGATGTCAGCTTAAGGACTAAGGTGAGCCTGACCCAAGCCATGGTATTCTCAATAACCTCATCATATGCATGCAAAAGCTGGACAGTGAATAAGGAAGACCGTAGAAGAATTGATGCTTTTGAGTTATGGTGTTGGAGGAGAATATTGAAAGTGCATGAGCTGCCAAAAGAACCAACAGATCCATTTTGGGAGAAGTGCAACCAGAGTGCTCCTTGGAGGTCAAAATGGCCAAACTTCCGTCTCTCATACTTCAGACATATTATCAGGAGGGACCAGTCGCTGGAAAAGGATATCATGTTTGGTAAGGTGGAGGGTCAGATAAAAAGAGGAAGACCCCCGACGAGATGGACTGGCCAAGTGGCAGCATCAATGGACTCAAGTGTGGCAACAGAAGTGAGGTTGGTCTAGAATCGGGCCGTGTTTCGTTCTGAGGTGCATAAGGTCGCTATGAGTTGGTACCAACTTGATGGCACTTAACAACAACAACAACAACATTCTACCTCCTAGTTCTTTGCATAGTACCTAAGGTCTTAAGAGCTGGTAACTGGCTTTCCAAGGCACAACACTTACTGTCTATTCACCTGGAGTAACAGAGGAAGAAGAAGGGTCAGGAATAGGAGGAGGAGATGGGAAGTGTGACTAATTACCTCGAAGAACAACTGCCTCCTTTGCCATATCCAGTAGAACTAGATGGTGCCCAGCTAACACCAGTGAACTTTCATCCAAGATTCTATAGAAGAATCCAGATCAAATGAGGAAAGGTACAGAACAGAATTTCAAATTCTCACAGCTTTCTGGAGTCACGGAGGCTGATGAATCTCCAAAATAGTGTCCTGAGATAATCTTTAAACTTTAAACCCAGAAGTCTTTTTAAAATCAAACAATAGTTTAGCTTAATTAGTAAAGAACATCTGTCTTGAACAATGTGCTCTGTCAACACCTAATTCTATGGGACCACAGTGATAACATGACTAAAAAGATTAAGATAGGAGACTTAGGGGGCAATGATTTTGTGTCAATGGGGGAGGAACAAACTGGAAAAGGCACATAAGAATGGTTGGACAACTTGAAGAATGTACTTAATATCATAGAATTGTATATATAGAAAATGTTGAATTGGTATATATTCTGCTGTATAGATTCCAAACAACAAAAACAAATTATGGCAAAGGGCTCCCTGAAAGGATCTGACAGAGAGGCATGACAAAATATATGTTTTATAGGCAAATCAGTAGGGTTAGAAAGGGGGAACAAAGCAGAGCAATATGGTTTCTGCTGTAACCAGATCAGGTCCCTGTTTCTGACCTAGAACTGTCACCCCACATAACTGGGTTTACCTGCTTCTGGCTCAGAGTCATCTGAGACAGGGCTGCCAGTGCATTCCACCTAGCCGGCCTGAAGGACGGCAGGAGGCACTGACAGCCCCAGAGCCTGAGGGCAGGGTGTCAGGCAGATAGTGCACATGAGATCACAGTAGGCCCTCGGACAGACACAGGGTGGAGGCTGCAGGAGATGACTGTGCCAGTACAGGCCTGACTCCAGAAGGAAGTTCCCTGGGACTATGGTGAATTCATAGGGCCTGTGGTGCCATGACGTAACGTTATCTACACCTGACCAGTGGTTCCTGAGTTGGAGCCCCAGGAAACTGAGCCTGGCTTTCTTTAGAAAGTCCCACACTGACCTTGGCCCCATAGCGGAGCTTCAGCCTCTCTCTGATGAGCAGTCCTTTGGCCAGCAGCTTCCAGTTCCCTATAGCCCTTTTCTCCTTCTTCTGCAAGTCAGAGCAAAAAATAGGAGAACATAAAGTGTTAAGTGAGAACTGATTATTTAAAAAAAAAAAAAAAATCTAGATGGAATCTGAGAACACGTATATAAAGATATATATAAAATTTTATTTAAAAATAATTTTTCAATTACTCTAAGTGTCATTTTTCAAAGAACTAGTCTCATTTATAAAGTGAAACAACCTCTGCATGATACTGCTGTAACATGTAATGGTGGTGTGTTGATCCCTAACTCACATCAATCCCTCACAGAAAGGAACAAAACACTTGCCCAGTTTGTTCCATGATCAGTTGTGCATCAAATCACAGGATTTTCATTGATTGTTTTGTAAGTGGATTTTTAGACCTTATGAGTGTGTCTTAGTCTAGAAGCCCTCCTGACACCTACTGCACATGTTGTTGCTGTCAGATGTCATCTTCACTATTGTTATGTTTGAGCCCACTGTTGCCACCACTGTGCAAATCCATCTCATTGGGGGCCTGCCTCTTTTTTGCTGACCTTCCATTTATCAAGCGGATGTCCTTTTTCAGGGACCACTCCCTCTCAATAACATGTCCTAAGTATGAGAGACAAAGTCTTGCCACCCTGTCTTCCAAGGAGCACTCTGAAGGCACTTAATCCAAGACACATTTGTTTGTTATTCTGGCAGTCCCTTGTACTTTAAAAATTCTTCTCCAACACCGTAATTCAAATACATCGATTCTTGTAAGTTCTTCTACAGGTCCTTCCTTATCCATTGTTCAACTTTGCCGTGCCTATGAAGTTATTCAAAGTGTCAGGGCTTGCATCAGGCACACATTAGTCCTTAAACTCTTTTCTCTTTTTAAAGAGTCTTGAGCAGCAGAGTAGTATGATGTAATACATCATTTAATTTCTTGACTGCTGCTTTCCTGAGTGCTGATTGTGGATCCAAGCAAAACAAAGTCTTTGACAACTTTAGCCTTCCCTCTGTTTATCATGAGGTGCAATCCATACTGACAGCTGTAGGCTCAGATCTTCCTCAGTAAATATTTCAAGTACTCTTTGATATCAGCAAGTAAGGTTGTATCATCTGCAGACTGCAGACTGTTGTTGAGTCTGCCTCCTTCAATCCTGATGCCATGCTCTTTTCATATAATTCAGCTTCTCAGATTATTAGCTTGGCATACAGAACAAATAAGTATGGTGAAAACATACAATGCTGGTGAACACCTTTCAGGATTTTAAACCATTCAGTGTTCCCTTGTCCTTTTTGAAAAACTGCCTCTTGATCTACTTACAAGTTCCTCGTGAGCATAGTTAAATGTTCTAGAAGTTCCATTTAGTTAGTTATGAGCCAAATAATTGGATGCCTTTGCATAGTCAATAAAGTACAAGTAAACATCTTTCTGGCATTCTCTACTTTCAGTCAAGAACCATCTGACACCATCAATGATATCCCTTGTTCCATGTTCCCTTCTGAATCTGGCTTGAATTTCTTAATTAACTTAAGCAAAATCTTACTTGTATGTGATATTAATGATACTATTTGATGATTACCACATTCCATTAGGTCACCTTTCTTTGCTATGAGAACAAATATCTCATCATAATAACACACTACCCTCCACGGACATGAGGTGCAATGGCTGGGAATCAAACCCTGGGCTCCCACACAGAAGAGAAGAATTCTACCACGGAATCACAGTTGTCATTGTTGTGTGCTGCCACGTCGATGTTCAATTCACAGCAACCCCATGTGATACAGAACTGCCCCGAAGGTTGCCCAGGCTGTCATCTTTATGTTTCTCCTGCAGAGTTGGGGGATGGTCCCAGCCTCCAACCTTTTGGTTAGCAACCAAACATTCAACTATTGTGCTACCTGGGTTCTGCTGTTACGGACTGAAATTTTATGAGATGAGGTCATCAAGACCCTTGAAAGCAGACAACTCCTTTCCAGACACGTGTGGGTTTTGGCAGCAGACACTGGATTCAGAGTGTCTTCATGAGAAGAACAGGAACTCTTTGTAGAGCTCATCCACTCTCCCCTTTTTACACATGGTGCACGTGAAGCCCAGAGGAGAGAGAAGACCTAATATAGGTGTGGTAGTCCCCACCTCAGTGCACCGCAGGCTGGTCCCTTACCTCTTTTTCCTTCTTTTCAATGAGTTCCTGCTCTTTTTCCCAAGCGTCCAGGAGCACGTCTTTGTGTTCCTCACAGATAATATAACCATCAGTTCTGTGGGGACAAAACATGGGTGATGGTCCCTGAGCCTGCCCTATTGCTCTGACCTCTGTTTCCCTCTGCAGAGGACAGGAGGTACTCCTAAACACTTGGGCACTGAGTTCAGAATGCTGCCAGCAGCTACTAAGATATACACCTGCTTAAGGGAAGGCCTTAGGAAAGTGGACCGAAAGCTTCCTTCCCACTCCATGTCTACACAGCAGAACAGAACAGGTGCCACTGGACCTGAGCTCCCACCAATGCGCACTAAGTTCCCACTCCCCTCTCTAATAGCCTCATCCTTCATTCTGCTCCATCACGCACACAGGGTGGGAATAGCCTCCATGGAAGTCGAAGCCAGTGATGGCCTGCACACAGTCAATGTCCAGCTTCCGGGCCACACGATGCAGGTTGGGCAGATTCAGCTGGACACAGCCAACAGGCATCATGCTGGGCAGGAAGAGATACACATTCCCAAATTCATTGCGCGGTACCTGTGGAAAGGAACATACCACAATGTAGCCAGCTGGAGCATGAAGAAGCCTGTCCTGGCCCCGCTGAAAGCTTCCCTTACCTTTCCATCCACAGCCACAGGGGGCTGGTACTCCTCTGTCTGCCAGCGGCCAAACAGGCCCAGGTCATTTTGGTCCTGCAGCTGGGGCTCAGCTAGACGGGCTTTCCGGGCACGGTTGGAATAGCCTTTCACCATCTACACCAGAGGGAACAACCACAATATAAGACCCACAGGCACCATTTCCTGAGGCTTATTAGATACCAGACACCCTGCTCAGTGCTTTACACCTACTGCCACATTTAATTATTCAAACAAATCTCCGAGATCGGTGTGCCTTGTAATCCCTTTTATAATAACCACTACTACCCATACTACGACTGGTGGTAGCAACATGCACAGACAGAGCGCTCCTTCTGTTCTCAGAGCTTTGTTTCTATTAACTTACTTCATTCATCCTTATCACAAACTGTTGAGGTAGGCCCTATTGTCATTCTGTTTGACAGATGAGGAACTTCTTGTTGGTAGAAGCTGTTAAGTCAGTTCAACTTACAATGACCCTGTATAGGGTTTCCGACTCTGTAAATCTTTACGGGAACAGAAAAACTCATCTTTCTCCCGCAAAGCAGCGAGTGGGTTTGAACTGCTGACTTTGCAGTGAGCAGTCCAGTGCTTATCCTACAGCAGCCCCATGACTCCTTCTTCTAGACATTAAAACTCAAACTGACTGGCATCAAGTCCATCTGTACTCACAGTGAGCCTGTGCAGAATTTCTGAGGTTGTAAATCTTTTTTTTTTTGAAAAGTAAATAAGTAATAGATTGAACAGTTTTGTCTGGTGAATATATTCTACTTATTCCAGCCTGTGCGCCTTTGCTTAGAGTGTGTTTGGAATGATCTGCCTTTCCCCTTCCATCTATTCAAATCCTACTCATCTTTCAGGATCAGCATTGGACTTCAAACTCCAAGGTCAGCAGTTCAAATCCACCAGCTGCTCCTTGGAAATCCTCAGTGGGGTCGCTATGAGTTGGAGTCCACTCCACAGCACTTAAAACCACCATCACATCTTTCAAGGCACCAGCATTCCCTGACCATAGCAGGTCCCCAACTTTAGAGCACTTCCTGTCTCCCACCAGGTCTTGTTCAGTCTTTCTTTCCTTTCATGGTTAACCACAAGATTAATTCTTGGTAGAAAGAACAGTGGATTTGTACATACTCCTGATTTAAGCCATGGACAAAACCTCAAGGTGGTCCCAGGGAATAGTTGGCACTTGATTCGCTGTTGTTCTGTGATGATTTTTTTTTTTTAATGTTTTATTGTGAATTATGTGATTGTTTACAGGGGAGAACATTAGCTTTACATTCATCCTTTCATATATTATTTCATTGCCATGGTTTGAAGTTGTAAATCTTTATGGGACCAGAAAGCCTCATTTTTCTCCTGCAGAGCATATGGTAGGTCTGAACTGCCGACCTTGCGGTTACAAGTCCAATGCTTATCTTACAGTAACCACAAGCATTTCCAATGAAGAATCAAAGAGGTTTGAGTAATTTACCTAAATTTTGCTCAACTCAAAAGGGGCAAAACCAGTATTCAAACCCAGGAAACTTAGTTCCCCAGTGAGTGCCTTTAACCACTATGCTAGCTTCTCTACTTGCTTCCCTGCTAGGGAACCAGAGACTCAGGGATGAAGTAATTACTTCACAGTAATTATCTATAGCTGGTTGGTAAATTACAAGAGCTGAGATTGAAATCTATTTATAGGTCTGTCCAGACTGCATCTTAGTTACATTTGTTGCTGTTAAGTACTGTGGAGTTGGTTCCAACTCATTGTGACCCTGGCACAGGGTTTCCGAGGCTGCAAATCTTTATAGGAGCAGAAACCCTCATCTTTCACCTGCGAAACAGCTGGTAGTTTCACTAACCTTGAGGTTAGCAGCCTGATTCGAAACCACTATGCTACCAGAGCTCCATGCCAATTCTTGGAGTCCTGGCATAGTGCTGTGGATTAGTGTGCGGGACTGCAAAGTCCCTTTGAACCGCAAAGTTGGCAGCTCAAGCTCACCATCTGCTCCTTGGAAACCCTATACAGGGTCACTATGGGTCAGAATCGACTCAATGGCACTTAACAACAACAATATGCCAATTGTTACATCCTGGAATGAACTGATACTTTACCGCCCTCAAAAGGCTCCCCAAGAGACATCTAGTGGCCCAAACCAAGATTTCCTATTGGGAGTTAGGGATGAGAGGGTGGAACACTGGCAGAGAGTAAAGGTTGCATAACTTTTATGAGGAGAGGTGGTACAGGGCTTGGTTCTTGGGCTGGGCACACTAGTTTCCACTAGTTCATAAGTTGGCAAACTTTCTGTAAAGAATCATCTTTGGTCTTTGTTGCATTTTTTATTTTTTTTCCCATTTAAAACTGTAAAAACTGTCTGAGACTAAGGGCCCTATAGAAATAGCAGTCTGTTGGATTTCTCTGCTCCTACCATCTTCGTTATCTGTGCGGCTCTGGGGTCTGGGAGTCTCCTTCGAAAGAGGTTACTCAGCCAACACTCATCAGCATCCTTTATAGACCATGCTAGCAGTCACTGGGGACAGAGAAACAATTGTGTTTCTCTTAAGGAGCTCAGGCTCCTCTGGGGAAACAGACGAGCATCATTCAGTTCAATGAGGTTTTGCAGGAGACAGAAAAGGTCATGGGAGCTCAGAGGCAGGGTCATGCATCCACTCCTTTACAAAGGTTAAGAAAGGCTGTTCAGAATGGTGACAGGTACATGAACTGAGTCTTAAAGGGCACAGAGGGGGTGGTCAGATGAACCGAGGAGGCATGTGGGGCTGAAGGGCATCATGAATAAAGAAGGCAGTGCGTGTGTCCGTGGACCTGGGGCCTGAGTAGTCTGCTATGACTCGGGGACTTCTGTAAAGGCGCACTGCTGGAAAAGAGGAAGGCACCTGAGCATCACAGGGCTTCTGTGTCACTTGGAAAAACAGAATGTTACCCCAAAGGCCATGGGTAACTAGAATTGGGCTAAGGGCAATCCAGTCTGAGGAATGTCATATCGTTTTGTGTTTCAGAAAAATCCCGGTGACTGACATGTCGAGAATGGATGAAAATGGGTGCGACCAGAGGCAGGGACAGAACAGGAAGGAGAGAGAGGGAAATACAAGCAAGAGATAATGAAACAGGAGCTGGGACAGCAGGAATCAGGAGACTGGAGAAATTACAGAGGACTATTCTGTTAGCAAAGGAGCTCTGGTAGCGTAGTGGTTACGAGTTGGGCTGTGAACTGCAAGGTCAGCAGTTCAAAACTACCAGCTGCTCTGCGGGAGAAAAATGAGGCGTTCTGCTCCCATAAAGATTTACAGCCTCAGAAACCCAGTACAGGGTCGCTATGAGTCGGAACCGACTCCATGGCACTTAACAACAACAATTCTGTTAGCATGGCTGCCACCTCACGGAGACCCCATCCACCATGAGATCCTACACCAGCCCCATGGCCAGTGGCAAATCAGACTATTATCATCCATAGATGTTAGTTGTTGTTCTTTTTAATTCTTGTTGTTTACCATATACACAGAGTATACAGCAATCACATTACTTCTTGTTATATAATTCAGTGTTTTGAAAACATTATCCAAATTATGCAACCATTCTTACCCCCTTTTCCTGAATTGTTTCTTTCCCATTATCATGAACTCAATAATTCCTACATTTTCTATCAAATCTTCTGAGTTGCTCTTGTCAATGTGATCCTATATACACAGTTCTTAAGAGAGTATTATGCTCAAGATAGAAACTGTTTACTAATTAAGATAAACTACTATTTAGTCTCCACCTCCTCTCTGTTGGTAGCACTGGTGGTTGGAGTGTGGTGCTCTGATACTGGACGATACAACACATGTAGAGCTTCCAGACTGGGAATAAGGATTTGCGGGTCTACTTCTGAATACTGGCCAGTGCAAACCTTATGATTACCAGTAGAACACTGTCTGATAGTGCTGGAGTAGGAGCCCTTCCTTTGGGTTGGAAGACACTCAAAATATCACTGGGAGAAGACCTGCTTCCCCCAATTAGAATGGACCTTAGTGACAATGGATAAAGCAAAGCTGTCATTTGCTGATGGGGCACAACTTAAAAAGAGAAAAAGCAGCAAAAATCATGCATCAATAATGGGAATATACAATGTACAAAGTATGAATTTAGGAAAATTGGAAGTTCTCAAAAATAAAATGGAATGCATAAGATCAATATCTTAGGCTTTTGTGAACTGAAATGGACTGGTATTGGCCATATGAGTGGGATAATCATATGGCCTACTACGCCAGACAAACTGAAGAGGAATGGCATCATAGTCAT
>NW_006408911.1:1412778-1431063 GCF_000296735.1 Chrysochloris asiatica
GTGGTGGGGGACAGGTTTGTAGGATATACCCCTTGGTGGGTTAATGATGCATGGAGGGGACTGTAACCATGGCAATGAAACAATATATGATATGAATGGTGGGTTAATGATGCATGGAGGGGACTGTAACCATGGCAATGAAACAATATATGATATGAATGTAAAACTAATGTTCTCCCATGTAAACTATCACATAATTCAAAATAAAACATTTAAAAAAAACTCCTGAGTGACATCAAAAAATTCTTAGAAACAAATGAGAATGAAAACACAACATACAAGAAAAGCACACATCCAAAAAGAAAAACTAAAATCAATACGTTATCCCAATACCTCCAGCAATTTCTCTACTTTTTATATATCCACAAGCAATAAAATAAGTAGACACATGCACAGCAATGTTCACCGCAGTAGCAGTATGTTCACAATAGCAAAAAGATGGAGATAGTCTACATGTCCATCAATGGGAGAACGGGTAAACAAACTGGTACATACACACACAATGGAATACTATGCTTCTTTTAAGAGTAATGATGAAACCGCTAAATACCTAATAACACGGATCAACCTAGAGAATATAACACATTTTGAAATTAGTCACAAAAGAACAATGCCTAAGACCATTAACATGAAAGCTTAAGAAAAAATTTCCATACTAAAAGAACAATTCTTTGATGGTTACCAGGGTGAGAGGGAGGGGACCGTATGTTACAGGTTAGGGGTGATACCATGGGTGGATGGGGAAGGCAATACATACACAAGGGGGAGGCATAGATGAACAAGGAAATTAGGGGATGACTTAGGGAGGTGTGCATGAGCTAAATGGTAAATAGTGATGTATAGTCAATCTTGGAGTCCTTGTGTGGTGCTATGAGTTAAAGCACTGAATTGCAAGGTCAGTTTGAACCACAAGGTTGGTGGTTCAAACTCAACAGCCAATCCTCAGAAACCCTGTACGGGGTTGCTATGAGTCAGAATTGACTTGATGGTACTTAACAACACTCAACAATGGAACAAAGGTCCTCTGTGATACAGTGATCTGAATGGGTAAAGGAGGGGAAATAATGCTATGGTGTTTGACTGTTTTGTGGATATTGGATTCCCCTTCCTACAAGAGTAAAATAGACATTAAGTGGGATAGAAAGGAATATTGAGGAATATGATTACAGAAAGTGTATAAGCCTATGTTTAACCTGTAACTGATCAGATTAGCTAAAAGAGGTCACTAGCATTTGTCCAAGAAAATAGACTTCTTGTTAAACCTTTGTGGAGTAAGTGGCCATAGGTAGAATCCTGAGCCCCTCCAGAACTTTCTGAGGTGGGACATTCCCACTTGAAAGGACAAGCAGATAAACCTCTAGTGGCTAGAGGAACAGAAGGCATTTCTTGAAAGAAACAACAACAGTGTTTTTTGTTGTTTTTTTTTAAAAAAAAAAAAGGTCTGGTGAAATGAGGGGGTGCGGGAGGACAGGGATAAGATTTTTTTGATTCAATAATTAGTTACTGTTATGATGAATTGCGATGGTCACAACTGTCAATGTAGAAGATGTGAAACTAAAAGGGGCGAGCAGTTAATCTTTCATTTCTGGAAGAGGATCCTAGGACCATAAAGAGGAAGAGCATGAGTGGAGCATGGGATCCTAACCAGAAAACCGGACACAGCAGAGACAGAGGCAGAGGCAATGGCATAGAGAGATAGAGCAGCTGAGGACTCTAGACCCATGAAAACAGAAAGGTTGTGTGCATGTGGGTAGGAGGCTGGCTTGCAACATGTGTCCTTTGACATTTAAATGAGTATGTATATTCTGTATGTTTTGTGTACATCAAAAAAAAGGGGGGGAGAGGGGGAAAATAGAGGTAAATACTGTTAACTGATGGTGCATGGAGGGGATTGTAATCATTTCAACAAAACAAAATATGATGTGTTGAATATAAAACTGATGATCTGCCCTGTAAATTACCACTCAAATCACAATAAAAGCTTTTTTTTAACAAAAAAGAAAGGGTCCATCAATTGAAATGTTTCAACAAATGGATGCAACGCTAGAGGTACTCACTAGACTAGGACATGAAAGCTGCAAAACCTGGCCATCTAGAAGGTTAGACACATAATTGTGTCCATTCCAAAGACAGATGATCCAAGAGAATATTGAATTTTTGAATAATTATTAGTATCTCATGCAAGTGAAATTTTGCTAAAGATTTAATTTAAAAAGGAAACTGCCAGAAATTCAAGCCAGATACTTTGGTAGCATAGTGGTTACAAATCAGGCTGTGAACCTCAGGGACAGCAGTTCGAAACTACCAGCTGTTCTGCGGGAGAAAGATGAGGCTTTCTGCTCCTGTAAAGATTTACAGCCTCGGAAACCCTGTACAGGGTCGCTATGAGCTGGAATCGACACCATGGCACGTAACAACAACCAATAGAAAAAGCAGAACAAGGAATGTCACTGCTGACAAAGCAAAAATATCAGAAAGATGTTTAGTTGTGTTTTATTAACTACGCAAAGGCATCAAACTGTGTGGATCACAAACGAACTATGGAATAACATTATGAAGAATGAGTATTCCAGAACACTAATTGTGCTCATGTAGAACCTGTACACAGATGACCAACAGACTGGGGAGACTGAGTAGTTTAACATGAGGAAAGGTGTGTGACAGAGCTGTATGCTTTCATAAAACCTGCTCACTCTGTTTGTTGAGCAAATAATTCAAAAAGCTGAACTATACCAAGAAGAACATGGCATCAGTATTGAAGGAAGACTCCTTAACAACTTGCCATCTACAGATGACACCATTTTGCCTGCTAGAAACGAAGAGGATTTACAATACTTACTGATAAAGAACAAAGGCTACAGCCTTCAGTATGGGGACTACAACTCAATGTAAACAAAACACAAATCCTCACAACCAGACCAATAAGCAACACCATGATAAATGGAGAAAACATCAAGGATTTAATTTTATTTGGATCCACAAGCAATTAAGCAACATATTGCATTGGACAAATCTGCAAAATACCTCTTTAAAGCATTAAAAAGCAAAGATTTCACTTTGAGGGGTAAGGTGCAGCAGACCCAAGCCATGTTATTATCAACTACCTCATATAAATGCAAAAACTAGACAGTGAATAGCAAAGCCCAAAAAATGGATGTCTTTGAATTACAGTGTTGGTGAAGATTACATACATCACGGACTGCCAGAACAAACTTGGGAAGGGATGCCGCCAGAATGCTCCTTAGACACATAGATGGCTCGACTTAGTTTCACATACTTTGGATGCGTATGAGGAGACACCAGTCCCTGTGTGATAATGTAGAGAGTCAGCAAAAAAAGAGAAAGACCCTCAATGAGAGAATGACACCATGGCAGCAACGACGGACCCAAACACAGCAATGATTGTGAGGATAGTGCAGTGTTTTGTTCTGTTATACACAGGATAGCTATGAATTGAAACTGACCCAACGGCACCTAACAATTTAGTTTTAAAAAGACTTGAGAGGGCATTGGTTTAAGGTTTAAAGATTATCTCAGGGCAATGGTTTTGGGGTTCATCTAGGATTCCATGAGAATCTGAAATTCTGTTCTGATCCACAGGGTTTTCACTGACTGATTTTCAGAAGTAGGTTGTGAGGCTTTCCTTCTTAGTCCACATACATCTGTAAGCTCTGCTGAAACCTGTTCAGGATCCCAGAAACACACATGCTTCCACTGAAAGCTGGGTGGTAGCTGCACATGAGGCATCCTAGCTGGAGAGAGAACTTGGGGGCTACCACCAGGAAGGGGAAAATTATAACACTGATGTACCACTGACCCTGGAATTATTCTAGAAACGGGCTACTAAGTCTCATGTGGCCTAGCAAGCACTTGGAATGCGGCTAATCAGAACGAAGAAGGATTCAAAGTATAGAATATACTGCATATCGAAGACTTAATATATATAAAAAAAGTAAAATACTTCATTAACATTTAAAAATATTTTGTTACATGTTGAAGTAATTTTCAGAAATATTTTAACATATTGACATATTAAAGTTTCATATTTCTTTTTACTTTTTTAAATGATGCTACTAAAAATTTAAATTTACATATGGAGATGGTATTTGTGGTTTGCATGGTCTCTACTGGGCAGTCTTATTGTAAATGAAATGACAAGCTACACAATAAGAAGCAGTTCTCAGGCACCTGCTACAAATGCCTGCAGCCCAGTCCCACTTATGGAAGCTTCCCCACTCCCTACCCAAGTCCTGAGGACCTGGCAACCCCTAAGGGGTCCTCCTGGGCATATGGAAAAGAAAGTCAATGTGCTCCCTGTAGCAGTCCTGGCATTGCCCTGCATTCGCTCAGCTCTGATGACAGCCTTTAGTGGTTCTACACAGGTAGACTCTAGCTCATGACAGCATTCTGCTTGGATGACTGTCAAAGTCGTTTCTGAAGGTTTTTTTTTTCCCCTCATCATTATTTCCTTTTATACATCTGATCTTTGAATACTTTCAAGTAAACATTTGAAAATAACATGAGCAAATTATGTGTTACAACACTGGATGTAGTACATATAATCAAAGATATAAAATACACCAAAAAAAAAAAAAACAACTAAAATAAGTTTTTGTTTTCTTGGTGAATTTTATATCCTAAGTGCAGTTTGTCACAAGGCTACGATGTTGCCCAGTGGTGACTCTCTGTACACAGTTGCGGTCTCTCATGCACAAGTGGCAGACTGAGAGCAACAGCACATCATGAGAGAGAGAACCTGAAATGAGGCAGCGGGCACGATTTGTTAATGGCTCTGCCATCTTACTGTCAGACCATGGCCAAGTCACTTGCTCTTTCTGAACTCCTATTTCCTCATGTGTAAAAAGGGCATCATAATGCCAGCACGTGTGGTTGCTGAGGCTCCAGTACAATCATGCACAATGCTCGATAAATCAAACAAAATGGGAAATTAGGATTGGTAAGTATGTTCACACATGGCAGGACTTTGACCTGTTACAACAACCCAGTAACATCATTTCAACCTTTAGGGTCTTTGCCCACCCAACAAGGGTCTGAGCACTGATTTGTGGCCTAGATTTCTTGCATGCTCTCGAAGTTCTATCCCTTACAAATTTCTCAATAATAGGACAATCTAAATGCATGACTCCTCGATTCTTCATCAAGGCAGCAAAATCAGGGATCTTTGGATTCCTGTCCTGGACATCCACTTGACAGCTCTTAGTCATCCTCCCTCACCCTCCACTTTCCCACCAAGCTTTAACAGAGAGCTCCTCAGGCATCCTCAGTTCTGGTTACCTTATAGGGCACTTCTCCCAGCCTCACTGTTCTTGCTTGTTTCAGCCACGTGTCCCTGGAGTGCAGAGTGTGCACACAGTCCCTATAGGAGATAGCAGGGAGACAAAAGTTCAGTTCATATCCCAACCTGATGTGATGTCCTTTACACACAAATCCGCAAAACTGAGGTACCAGATGACCCTGTAGGTGAAGGAAGTTCAGCTCTGCTGACTCTCCCTAGGCTCTGCCTTGTGACCAGCTGCAGGCCCTGCTCCTAAGGCAACCAGAGGATCTGGGTCCAACACACGACCCCTAACTGTGGCATCCTGTCTTTTTCAGGAGTCTGTCCATGTAGATTCCTAAACTAAATGGATTTATTTTGTCTACAGCTTCATGCATTGGCTTCTCGTCTCCTCCCCTTCCTAGGTGTCCTTCTCCTCTACTGTCCAAGGCCCATAGTTGTATAAGTGTATTTTCTCACACTGAGTGAGGGCCTGCTTTGTCTTAATATCATGGTCAGGGGGGAATGAACCCCAAAGATTACACAGAAACTAACAATCATGACTTAATAAACTATCATGCAAAACAAACAAGTGATTCCTGGCAGCCTGTAATGGATGGATCCTGTGACTTCACTCTCTTTTCAGAACTAAGAGCTGTACATCAGAGGTTCTCTAAATTCAGGAGAGGGAGACAAGAATCATTATCAGCATCAACAGCCCACGGCTGAGCCCCATCCTTTCCAACCTTTTTACCAGTTCTGACACAAGCTCTCTCTCGACTTCTCTGCTGGGTTTGATAATTCATTGCAATGCCAAAGAACTCACAGACCACAGGTACAGCTCTAAGATTTATTAGGGAAGTTAACAGGCTATAATTCAGGGTCAGGAATAACTCAGTATACAGGTCTCTGATCAGGACAGCATTTTCTCAGTCATGACTACAAGCAGTACCCCTCAGCCTGGCCTCTGCCCTACTTGGCAAATGCTGCAAATGTTACAAAGCTCTTCAGCTCTGCCAGCATATGCCTGGGAGGACATCACTCCATACACCTGGGCCCAAAGGCTCTCAGTTCTATAGCTCCATGAGTAGACATGGGTAGACATGTACCACTTGGCTCTGTGGGTGACTTGGGCCCACTGTGCCGTCTTACAATGATCTCCTGGTTGTGCTGCCATCATTTCTTGCTGTCTTTTGCCATCTCCAGAATTACTCTGTCTCTTACATCAAAGTTCTCAGCACAGAGACCCCAGGTCAAAGGGAATGCTGTGCTCCTGTCTTGCTTTCTTGGTGGTACTGACATTCCTACTTTCTACCTCTGGAAGGGCCCATTTTAAGCCTAGCAGGATGGCAAACCCAATCAATTCCCTCATTAGGGTTCCATAGATCTTATTTGCATACCCCGCGCCCAAAGGGGACCATGCACCTTATTTGTATTATTAGCAGTATGTAGTGGGCCACAAGTATCATATTTGCATAATCTGACCCAATCTTTAGGTGGAAGTCACGTGGTGTGAAAGGCCATATAAAAGTGGTCTAGTATACATCATACTAGAACCAAAGTTGCACAATTTCATTTTCCAACTCTATTTCTTATCAAGTGTTCTCTTTTCCTTACAGAGCCGTCCTCAACAGGTCATGTCCAAATCTTTAGTTTGAGCTGGACTCTCTCCAAAGAGAAAAGCTCCAGCAAGCCAGGGCACCAAGGTTCCCTCAAGTGCAGAAACGACCCTCCAGTCTGAATGTCAGCACAGTACAACAGCTCTAGGTGCAATCCTGCCTGACCCTGAACAACTCACTTTATGTAACTAAGCCTCAGTATTCTCCTACATCAATCAGTGATAAAAAGTCCTTTCCTTTCTACCTGAAAAGACTGCTAGAAAAAACAGACATTCTGTTAGTGCTGGAGCTGGGTTTGTTTGTCAAGAGCATCACAATGTCAGAAATCCACTCCCATAGTCTACGAAGGCTACATACCTATGGCTACACAAAGGAGTAAGTATGTCACAGCTGTGGTCTTCAGATGACTCCTCTCCTCGAATCTAATGCCCTGAGGTAAGTCTTCAAATCTTAGACTGAAACTAACCCTTTAGGTCACCTTGTAGTGAAGTAACAAATTGGCTCAAAAGCTGCTCCTTTAAAAAAATCACCTGCATGAAACATATGAGGGCTTGAAAAAGTTCATTAAAAAAATGGAATCCAAACATAATGAAACTGTCTCATGAACTTTTCACTCGACCAGCTGGAGACATGGAGTCTTGGTACACGCTGCAGTATAGACGTTAACGTGTGGCAACGTAACTAATCGCCAAAGGAAAATATTGTGTGAGGTCTCACATAAATAGAAAAGGTAAATGGCTAGAGATCCAAGTTTGTTAGTGGTTACCAGGGGCAGAAAGGAGGTAGAAATGGGATCTTAAAGGTTATGGGAAAATTGCATTACGGGCAGGGTTGCACAGCTGATTATTATCATTATTATCACGACTTGTACACCTATAAAAAGTTGAATGGAAAAAAGTTGTGTTGATAAGATATATTTACAAATGACAAAAAGAACAGCTGATGAGGCTGCTTAGGAACCTCATTGGAATTGGTTCCATAGTTTAGAGTCATGGTTTCATGGGAGATTCCAATTAAATGGCCTAATAATTTAGCTCAGTGCTTCTGTTCAATGCATAGTGTCTGGTGTCTTAAAGCTTACAAGCTGACATCCAAGGCACAATAACTGGTTTCTAGTCATCTGCAACAGCAGAGGAAGAAGTGTCAGGAATGGAATGGGGATATGAAATGCAGGACTAATTGCATTCATTGCCATGAGGCCATAACTGGATGGTACTCAGCTACTATTAATGAACATTTTGGTAAAAAGATTCCACAGAAAATCCTGATTCAAAAAGGAAAATGCAAACAGAATTTCATATTCTCATGGATAATCTGTAGACTTTCTGGAACCACAGAGGGTAGAAGAACCCCGGAAAACAATTGCCCTGAGATAATCTTTATACCTTAAACCGAACACATCCCCAGAAAGAATCTTAAAACTGAATAATAACTTAAGTTAGTAAAACAAAAGGTCTGCTTAAGCATCATAATCTCTTAATAGGATATGGGATCAAACCGACAAAAGTACCTTGAAAGGTTATACAGAAAACTTAAGGAGCAGTGAATTTACGTTAGTGAAAGAGGAACAACTCAGAAAAGGAGGGTGACAATGATTGCAAAACTTGAAGAATCAATGTCACTACATGCAGACACTGGTGAACTGGTGTTATTTCTGCTGTGTATATTTTTAGCAACAATAAAATATATAAAATTTAGGGGGGGGGGGAGCCTATGTAAGACCAAATGATCAACAATGACTTTAAAACAAAGAAGACAATGGAAGGGGGCAGGAACACTAGATTAATGGAAATGGGACAACCAGAATGGAATTGAGAATATTTACACATTGTAAAGAATGCAACAAACATCAATGACCAATCTGTGTAGAAATTGTTGAAGAGGAACCTAAAGAGTCATGTAAACCGTCCTTGTAAACACAGTAAAATGTTACAGTGAATTAGTTCATATGGCTTTTCCACCCATAGTAATTCCCGCAAACGTGTTTCCACTGATGGGTCTGGGTAAGAAAAGGTGGAAGAAGATGATAATAGGATTATATGATTAAGTTGTGAGTGATTAACAAAGCTAATGATGACTGTAAACACTTGAAACTCTGACATGTATAAAATGAACTATAACAGATGCAGGAATGGAGGGATTTCACTACCATATACACAGGCCCAGGAGTGGAATGTGTCCTTTAGACCCTGACATACCTGAACCTCCTAGACCCAGGGACAGAAAGCTGTGACATAAGAGGAGTGGCAGAGGAGCAGCACCAGCAGAACCAAGAGCCAGAGTGCTAAACAGAGCCATGTTTCCACTCAAAAGAAGCAAGCTTAATGAATTCAGATAGGAAACTTGCTTACCGAGTGGGGTGAGCCTCCAGGCACTGAATTGGGAGATTTAGATTGCTCCACCCATGGAGCTAGAGCCAATGGCTTCAACCAGAGGTGTAGTGTTATATCCTGTGGGCATATATGTTGTTGTGTGAAGTGCCACCGAGTTGGTTCCAACGCACAGCAACCCCATATAGGTTTTCTGAGGAACACCTGGTGAGCTTGAACCACCGACACTACAGTTCAAACGGCTTTGCAGTCTGGCATATTAACCCAGAGCGCCACACCAGGACTCCTGAATAGGCCACAATCTTATAAAGGGATTGGCTAGAATAATGTGCAAATTTGGGGTATAAATCATACTGATAGAATTAAGTGACCTATTACTAATTGGTCAATTACCATGCAAATTGAGTGATTGTGATCTACCAAGGGGATTGATAAGAACTGGACCACAAGGTTGCTTTGAATCAAAAGGTCGGGGGTTCAAACTCACCAACAGCTCCTCAAAAACCCTATACAGGGTCACTATGAGTCAGAACTGTCTCTAAAGCACTTAACAACAATAAGGGGATTGGTCAGTCTGTACAATGGAATGGCTGGGAGGGTTATACCTCAAAAGTGAACATAAAGGCCAATTTCACAGAGACTGCGGGTGGGGAAGGCACACCTGATATTCAGCAGAATCTGGAGCAGACAGCGTTTTCTGGACTCCAGGTTCCTGTGCTAAGAATATCCTAGGACTAAGAAGAGAGCTGGAACTCTGAAAATTGTGTGAGATGGTTAAGAAATGGCAGCAACACAGCAAAGCATAGCAGCAGGGACACCATGATAGCAGAACAAGTGAGAACCAAGAGGGTCACATGAAGTTGGCTAAAGTTGGCTTGCTAGCACATGGAATCAGAGAGAGCTGAGTACTTCGGGGTAGGATATGTGCTGGTGGAATAGGGTGACTCTAGGTACTTGTTGGCAGAGCTAAAGAGCTATAACCCTTGCCTGAGCAGGGCAAAGGCTCAAAATATGATGACTATCTAGAAAAAGAAAGAGGAAAAAGAGTGTAACGCACTAAAATTTGATGAACTTGACCTATACTTATGGATGGAGTAGTAACTTAAAAAGAGGGAAAGAATCTACAGTGAGTATCACTGCCACCCCCACTACACAGGGTTGACAGGGATTGGCAACTTAGACATTGACTACCCAAAATAGTGGTGTAAGGGGTTGGGCAACAAAGGCACAAAGTGGCTGGCTTACAACCTTTCAAGAGGGAACTTAGTTTCAGAGGATGCAGGAGAAGGTAGAATTTCCACTAAGTGGTTTCCAACCTAGCTAGATGGGGCTGGTGAAAGGAGATGGGGATAAGACTCTTGTGGTTCAATAGCGAATAACTGCTATCAGGACTGATTGTGAATATTGCAAATATAAAGGTAGACATTTTGTAACAAAAGAAGGGGAGTGGTGGATCTGGCAGTCCAGGAATGGAAGACCCTGGGACCATCAAGGGAGAAGAGTAGAGTGCGGGACCCTATTCAGAGAAGCAGTGATGACAGAGGTGGAGGCAGAGACAATAACGTGGAGAGATGGAGCAGCTGGGGACTCTAGACTCAAGGAGGGAGAGGGGCTGTGGGCTGGCGGCCAAGAAGCTGGCATGCACGGTATGCCCTTTGGTTGTTTGAATGTTTATATAATCCTGAGTGCTTCAGTGTACATCCAAAACAAAACAAAACAAAAAATAGGGCAGGGATTGGAAACAAATGCTGTTGAATGATGATGCATGGAAGGGATTGTAATCATTGCAATGAAATGAAATACGATACGATGAATGTAAAGCTGATGCTCTCCCATGTCATTCAACTCACAATTAAAAAAAAAAAAAGATGACTATCATACCTGGAGCTGTGGGAAAAAGCATTGGACCAAAAGGTCGGTTTGAACCATAAGGTAGGCAGTTCAAAATCACCATACGCTCCTTGGGAAGTCTATACAGGGTTGCTATGACTAGGAACCAATTTGAAGGCACTTAAGGTGCTCTGGTAGCGTAGTGGTTACAAAATCAGGCTGCTAACCTCAGGGTCAGCAGTTCAAAACTATCAGCTGTTCCACAGGAGAAAGATGAGGCTTTCTGCTCCCGTAAAGCTTTATAGCCTCAGAAACCGTGTGCAGGGTGGCTATGAGTCAGAACCAAGTCCATGGCACACAACAACAACAACAACAACACTAAATCACAGCTAAGAAGGGCCTATTGGTTGACACAGCCAAGAAGAGCCTCCTGCCCGAGGGCATAGGAAAGCCGCTTAGAGCTGACATGGATGAAAGTTGCTCCTGTTTTCTGAGTTGTAGCCAGTTACTTCCCTAATAAACTGCATAATCGTGAGTATGGTCTGTGAGGTTTTGTGTGGCCAGTGGAACGAATGATCAAACTCAACAGAGAAGCATGGGAGCATGGGGCGGGGCGGTTTGAGGACAGAGGGTATCAGAAAGAATGAAAAATGGGAGAATAAAGGTATGTCTGATCTCCACCTCACAGGAATCAGCTTTGTGCTATCTTGATTCTCAGCACTTCTCCTAAACGCAGAGACGCCTCAACGTTAAGCTTACACCAATCCTCCCCCTACAAAAGCATACACACAAACACACTAGAGCCCATCCCTGATTGTGCTGTGCACAAGTGAGATGTGCTTATCCAGGCCTCTGTCTAGGACGAAGGATGCAACCATGAAGCAAGCACACAAGGTCACCTCAGCTGCCTCACTCACCTGGAGTAGACAGCTTCTCCTCGACAGTACCCAAGGATCGATGCTGTCTCAGGGTAGATGGCCTCATATTTCAGGAGATGCCTCTTCAAAGCATAAAGAGGATGGTTCTTATATGTGCCAATGGCAGTGGGCAAAGGCTGGTCCAGGTGTTTTGCCTGAAACTGCAAAAGCCAGAAAATGTGCTATTATATTAAGACGTGAGGGCTGAGAAGGACAGTGCTTGGACCGGCTGATTGTGATAACTACTAGTGGAGCACAAGTCTCAGGAGCACTACTGCCTCTCTAGTGCTGCACTGGTAGTTCTGGTCATGAAGCAGATTTTAGATAAACCCAAAGCTGTAACTATCAAGTCATTCTGTGGCTTACTACAAGTTCATCCAACCTATTCTCACCCTCTTAGACACAGTAACCAGTCCTAGCAATTAGTACTTGCCCTGTTAAATATCATCAAGGAAGAAAAATGCACACTTTTTTCAGTAGGGAGGTCTTACTAACCCTTACCTAACCATAGCATGGATGTAGGTTAAACTGACCCTGCCCTCAGAAGAAACTGAGACAAAGGGTGAGCATCCTGTGGCTGTCTCTGAGTCTCTGTAAGAAGTATATGTTCCCTTATCACTTTTCTATAGCTTCTATTTCTTAGAAGTCAGTTCCACCACTGTAATCCACAAGTCTCTTCAGCTTTTGCTTAACATCTTTTCAAAACTCCGCAGTAAGTCATGAGGACTCAATAAGGGGTAGTAGAAAGCAGGAAGGGAGGATGCATATTCAACTCCCCTGACACATTGTTAGTAGCAAAAATATCTGCATAGTTCCCACTTAGTCGGCCATTTTTAAGTAAAGTTAACCAAAAACATTTCCAATACAAACACTTAATGTACGAAGAATTGAACTGCTGCAGGGAATGCTAAATCTAAGTTACAGCATCCTGAGTGATTCGGAATAAGCATTCTGTAAAACCAGGGATGTTCCCTAAAAATGTGCCAAGCTCTCTGCAAAGACTCAACTATAGTGCGCAAGAAGCTTGGCTCTGTTCCTGAGGTCAGGATTAGGGTCTAGCATTCAATAATCAGAAGTGCTGTGCTGTGAGAGCCTCTATTTCCCAGGTTTTAACAAGCCAACAGATTACCTAATTCCAAGCCCTCTCCTTCCCAGAGATCAGTGTTCTGTATGTGCAGAAGGGAAAAGGAAATAATTATATTAACGACTTACTTCCTCTTTCATTTAGCATGAATTACAGCACATTTTAAAGTTCTAAATTTTTAATTAAACAGTACGAAGCTCTGGTAGCATAGTGGTTACGAATCGGGCTGCGAACCTTAAGGTCAGCGGTTCGAAACTACCAGATGCTCCGCGGGAGAAAGATCAGGCTTTCTACTCCCGTGAAGATTTACATCCTCAGAAACCCTGTACAGGGTCGCTATGGGTCGGAACCGACTCGAAGGCACTTAACAACAACAACTGGAATCACACAGTTCTGGAATCACAACCAGAAATATCTCGGTTCAAATACCATACCAGTTAATTTCAGCAATCCTCAATTTTTTTAGTGGTAAAATTAAGGCAGTAATAACCCTACTTTACAGTTGCTGTTAGTGCATGACAGTCAATTCTGACTCACAGCAATGTAGAATCAATTTTCTGAGAAGCAGCTGTGGGTTTGAACCATCAACCTTGGGGTTAGCAGTTTGGGGCTTAACCTGCAGCAGCACACAGTGGTGTTGTGATAATTAATCGAGGCAACACATTTAAAAAGACCCCACACTGTGCCAGGCACCCATGAGGTGCTCACAAAGCGGCATTGTTTCAGTGACCCTGACAACCCATGTCTCACCTCCAATTCTTCTTTATTTTCTCGATCCACAAATGGACTCTGGTATGGCATTAAGGTTTCAGCCCACCAGCTGGCATCAACCCGGCACTTGCGGGTCGCTGTCATCCAGACTGGATCATACCTCTGAGTGACATCCCGCACCCAGCCATCACCATCAATGCCAACGACGTAGGTCACGGGCTTCGTAGCATATCTGTAACAAGTCAGAGGCTGGCCAACTATGCCATGCACACAGTCTACACACACCCACTTTTCCTCCTGTTCACAGAACACCTCCAGCCACTGGTCAACGCAAGCTGCTTTCCCTCGTTCTACCTCCTCACCATCAGTGGGAATTTTCCTGCCTTTCTTGTTAGGCCAAACACTTGAGAATGTTGCTGGTAAGTCTTGGGAATCAGAGCAGCTTTCACTCCAGGTGCAAGAGTGGCTCTTGGACTCTGCCTTTGTTCTCTGAGAAAATGCAGGCCGCTTCTGCCTCAGAATGCAAGGGTCTGAATCTTCACTAGATAGAGAATGAGTAGCTCTACCAGAAAGTTCAAAGTCAGAGTCACTGCTGGTGTCATCGCTCCCACTCTCCTCTTTGTAAGACACACGGGAGGCCCTGGGCCGTTTCCGGACACAGTATTGTCTCGGAATCTCCGGCTCTTCTCCCTTGTCCTCTGCCTCAATGGAACGGGGTTCTCTCTGTTTCTTCCTGCCTGTAGCTGTCTTTCCCCTCTTCCCTTTGGCACTTGGATTGCCAGGATCTTTAGAAAAGGTTTCTTTTTTTTTAGTTCTTTTGTGGGCCTTTGGTTTGGATTGGTTTTCTGGAACTTGGCTGGGAGTTTCTGAGACGCCTCCAGGATCCTCTTTGGATCTCTCTTTATGAGGTTTCTTTCCCTTAAAAAGAATACAAAATTTTGTTATTTTTCTGTTTCCACTAATGATCTGACAGAAATCCTACAACCTAACAGGCTTAGCTCACCGGCAGGAGAACCAGTGTATCCACCAAGGTCCCTGCTCAGACAGTGATCAACTGGCTATCCTTAGAGAGATACGAAAGTATTACTAAAATTGGTAGCCTCTTAGATAAGGCAGGGTTTCATTCTTTAAACTGTACACTATAGCACAGGGGGAAAAGCCAGGAATTTAGAAACAGATTAACTTGGGTTCAAATTCAAGTTCTGCCTCTTATTTGCTATATAATAATTTTGGTAAATCATTTAACCAATAAGTCTTAGTTTTCTCAGCAACAGTAATAACCACCTGGCACATACTGCATTCTACACATAAAGCGTTAAGGATTTAATAAAGTTATAGTTTTAAGATGACAGAAGTTACTAAAATCAACTTCTGGATCATCAGGTTTCAGATAATGCTGACCATCCCTTTTTCTGGAGGATCTCAACATTCACAGTCCTTCTCTCATTATTGTACCACACTGCTAATGAAGAGAACAAGTACCATCTTAGCCACTGTAAAGAAGACAAACTAAAGTGCCAAGGAGCAAAGATCTCACGCAGGCCACTATGCATCCAGGAGGCAAATCCCCACACGGAGGCTCAGGTTTCTAGAGGCCCACTCAAGTCTTCCGCAACCTGGGGTATATGCAGGGGTATATGAAAAGGACCCATGTGCCAAGAATCTCACTGCCACCAAGTCAATTCCAACTCAAAACAACCTTATATAGAGTTGCTGAGGCTGTAACTTTATGGGAGCAGAAACCCAGATCTGTCTTCCACGAAACAGCTGGTGGGTTTGAACTGCTGACCTTGATGTTAGCAGTTCAGTGCTTATCCTACAATATACCACCAGCACCCCTATGCTCCATAAACGACAAACCTTAAAATTTTCTAGTAGTTGATTTTTTTGTTACTTTAAGTGTAATCATTTTTCTCACGTTACTGATCAAGTACTCCTTTTTCTTTGTAAGTCATGGAAGCTCACCTTTGCTGCTGACAACTTCAGAGGAATTGGCTGGAGAGATAACACCAGTCGGGTGAGGAGATGCAGGGCCCGAAGAACCAGTAAAAACATCTGTAAGGATAGAAAAGATCCAAGAATTTAGTTATTGAGTGATGGCTGCCATGGTGATTATCTACAACAGAAAAGCGGAAAATAACCGAACTATATGAACACAGGCGACTGAAAGCCTCAACATTATTAAAAGCAATGTTGTTGTTGTTGTTGTTAAGTACCGTCGAGTCGGTTCCAAGTCATAGTGACCCTACACAGGGTTTCCGAGGATGTAAATCTTTACAGGATCAGAAAGATTCATCTTTCTCCCATGGAACAGCTGGTAGTTTCAAACTGCCGACCGACCTTGAGGCTGGAGCCCAACTCGCAACCACTAAGTTACCAGAGGTTCTCCATTAAAAGCAATGATACCATAAACACAGAAGTTTATCTGTGTTAAAAAATAAAGACTCACCATGTAATAAGAGAGAAGTTTTAAGAGACTTCTGGCAAGATGGCAGACTTTAATAAAGATACAGAGACTAAATGACACAGATGAGAAAAGAATCCTGGAACCCTGAATTTTACAGGAAAGGTTAGAGAAGTGGATTGAGTGCTTACTGAGAAGAAAAGCTGAGCAAGGAGAGCAAGAGAGGGAGACTGACTGGGGAATGGTCGCATCTTGAACTTGTATGAGCAACTTTGGTAACAGAAGGTGGCACGGCAGATCAGATTCACACAGTCAACAGAAAAGGTGCGATTCCTTCTTTTTTCCCAATGCTCCCCTGATAACCAGACATGTGTTCCAGCTCCCAACCTCATGCAGGTCCTGCTCTTCAGGAGCTTTGAGCCCATGGCTGGGAGCCACGCCAGTGTGATGAGGGGGCTGGCTGTGCTGTTTTGGGGTCTGGATGTAGAAGGCTTTGGCTCCAGATTTATAGAACCTGCAGAGCCAACAGTATTTAACTCATCACACTGCCCCCAGCTGCCCTGTGGTCCTAAGAGACACCAAACCCAGAAAATCACGGGTCTCCATGAACTACTTTCTGACTGAGTACCCTGAACACAGATAACGCCAAGGCTGATAAAACTCCATCTAGGGCCAGGAACTCCACTGTCACATCCCTTCCCTTGAATTTTATCCTATCTCCACTTTTGTTTGTCCTTCTTTGCTTCCGTTTCTCATTTCCCCTCTTCATTTTCTTCCCCCTTTTGATCTTTCTTTACTACTCTTTACTGTCTTTTTCTTTTCATCTTTTCTCTCCCTGGTTTTTCTTTCATTCATTTTCCCTCTTCTTTTTTCCTGTCCCTCTTTTCTCTTTTTAGTTACTATATTCTTTTTTTTTTCCTGATTGCTGCCTGTTTTTATTTATTTATTCCCCTTTATTAGTTTCTCTTTTATTGTTGCTGGTATGTCTGGTTATTTTATTTTGTTTTCTGGTGTGTGTGTATGTGTGGTGGAAGGAGATTTCTTTTCTCTTCCACACAACAGGAAACAGCAACTGTGCCCATACAGCCATAGAGCAAAGTGTCAGAAACTAAAAGAGAGATGTTGTGTAAAAAGTCAAGTGATGATGAGAAAAATAATTTTTGTTGCCTTGCTTTTTCTAGGGCTAAAAACAGACAACTAAGAAAATAAAAATGAGCCAATACTGAGTAACATGCTACAAAGTTCCTAACCAGACCACTTCAAAAGTGTCAAAGTGATTAAAGAAAAGGAAAGACTGAAAAACTAACATATTAGAAGATACCGTAAAGAGATATGATGAATAAACACAATATGATTGTATCCTGGAACTGAAAAAGGACGTTAGTGGAAAAACCTGGCAAAAGCCAAATAATTTCTGTAGGTTAATGGATAATGTTGTACCAATATTAATTTATAGGTTTAGCATGTTCAGCACAACACAGGAGTATAGTTCTAAAAGTTCACATAGGTGCTGCGAAAATGCAGTCAAAAATAGTGGACGATCTTTCTCCCATTAACTCCCCAATATATATCTGCCCACCTATACGGTAGTGGCTAGAGGAGAGGCCTGAAATAGGGGTCACTCCGACCCCTGCTGGAGGCTTCTATTTGCACACACACTGATGGAGTAGCACGGGGAAAGTTGACCAAAGCCACATCTCTGCTCCAAAGTGATGATTTTTGTCTATGTGTCTATATTACTTCTGCTTTTGGTCCTTTTGCTCACACATCTTTCCTGGAGGTGGGAGCTTTTCCTCCCTGTGTCACCTAAGAATAGACAGGAATTGTGGCCATACAGGCAAGCTATAAGCATACACCATAATACTCTACCGCTGAGACAAGACCTAACAATACCTGCTATGCATTACAGGCAATAAGAGAAGCCTATCTCCTGATCATATTAATAATAATAATAATGACGAATAAGAAACAACAAACCTTATCAAAGCACATTCAAAAACAGAAGAGAGCAGCTGATGCAAATGAGCTGGAGACAGACAAAGGCTTTATAGTGGAGGAGGAGCGGGTTTTAGATATGCCTGAGACAGAATTCAGAAGACTGATATGGAAACAAAT
>NW_006408911.1:1453706-1455804 GCF_000296735.1 Chrysochloris asiatica
GGAAACACTATACAGGGTCACTACAGGTCAGAACCAACTCAACGACACTTAACAACAACAACATGTCCTGGCTTCTAAGGAGCACTCTGGCTGTACTTCTCCCAATGCAGACTTGTTGGGTTTTTTTGGCAGTCCATAGCACTTTTAATATCCTTCTCTAATGTCATAATTCAAATGCATCAATCTTCTTTGGTCTTCCTTATTCACTATCCAACATTCACATGCATATGAGGTTACTGAAAATACCAAGGCTTGCATTAGGTGCAACTTAGTCCTCAAACTGATTTCTTTGCTCTTCAACACATGTATAGTAATTTTGAGAAGTAAGTGGTGGGTTTGAACCGTTGACCTTGTGGTTCAAATCAACCTTATGGCCCAGTATTTATCCTACAGCACCACAACATTTATATCTGTTCTCATCTGTGTGTGCATCTGTACCTAACCCCCATATCAACTTGCCGAAACCCATCTATAAGTGCTCAAACACTTATTACTACTTTTGTTGTGCTCTGCTAACTACATCCACGATTGGTGCCATTTTTTCCATCAGCAAAAATAACAAGTTTTATACAGTAAGATACTTGTTATTTTTAGAGATGGGAAAGGTCACACCAATTGAAAATGTAGGTCTCTATTTTTCCTAGGCAACTTAAAGACTGTGGACAGGTACAGATACACACACAGTCAGAAGAAATAGAAATATCTAACCAAACCAAAACCATGCTGTTGAGCTGTAGGATAAGCACTTGACTACAAGGTCAGTTCGAATCACAAGACTGATGGTTCACACTCACCAGCTGCTCCATGGAAACCTTATACGGGGTCACAATGAGTTGCCCCCAACACCAACAGAGGACACAATACAGTTGCTTTCTAGGGTTTCCATGGCTGTAAATCATTCCAGAAGCTGTCACAGCTTTCTCCTCTGGAATGGCTGGTGGGCTCCAACCACATACCTTTCAGTTAGCAGTCCAACACTTAATCCACAGCATCACCAGGGTTCCTTAAGGTATTTAAAGTTATGCACAAATGCAAGTATGTGGGTATGTGCACATAAATTCATTGAAGACGCAAATATGTATACTCCACAGACATCCCAAAACACCTTGCAACACTGGTTTTCTGGGTTTGAAGGCTGAGTACCATTGTCTCACAAGACAATGCTAAGTCACTGGCACTGGGCATCTAAGAGACGTGACTTGACAAAAACAAAATAGTAAAAAGTTAACTATAAATGCAAAGACCAACCAAGGCTACAGGAGTCACAATATTATCTAGGATTAGATGACACCTGGACACCACCACTGACCATTCTGACTGGAGTCACAGTAATTGGTTCTGGATAAAATGGGAGAAAAATATGGAACGGAACTGAGATTCATATTAAAAAAAAATTGTTAAAAAGCCAGACCAACAGTAGAGAACCAAGCCGCTCCCTCCAGGCCCCAACGCCCACAGAGAATATTACCTTGAGACTATCTTTAACTCCAAAATCAATGCTATCCCGAGATCACCTTTTAGCAAAATAGAGTAGTACAAAAATAAAGTACATTTCCTGTAAGATCAGTGTCCTACTTAAAAGCCATCAAATTTTCAAAAGCAACCATGAGAAGGTGGCAGGGAACCTAGAATACTAGAAAGGGAACAAATAGAGAATGTTGACATTATGATAAATATAGGTGAACATTCCATGTGGAAATTGTCAAAGGAGATCCTAACTTGCTGTTAACCAAAAAGTCAGTAAAATAATGTTTAAAGATGACAAAAGAAAATCTGAAAAAAAAACCAACAATAATAATAAATACACTGAATCAGTACTTTAAAAATCCAAATAATGGTGAACAAACAAGATGGCGGATCGGGTAGGCATGCAGTGAGGAACTCGGACAACAGCAACACAGAAGACCAGACCAAGCATGCTCAGGGGATGCTGCCAGAACTCTGAACCACATATAAAGGAATATTGAGAAGGTTGTAACGCTTACAGCTAGGGGAATTGGTAGCAGAAGCAAGAAATGCACTGCTTTCTAACCAGAGGCTCAGCTGCTCCCGGAGCTGCCATCTTGGGAGAGACCAAGTGGGGGAAGGATCAGAGCAA
>NW_006408911.1:1456819-1468034 GCF_000296735.1 Chrysochloris asiatica
AAGAATTATCGGCATTCCGGAACAGAAAGGATCACACAAGTCCTCAGAGGAGATAGGTGAAGAGCTTCTGGAAGAAAATGTCCATAACATCCTGAAAAGTGAAAATATAAGCATTCAAGAAGCTCTATGAATCCCAGGAGGATGAATCCTAAAAGGATACCACCAAGACACATAATACAGAAACTCTCCAAATTCAAAGATAAGGACAGATTCCTGAAAGCAGCTAGGGAAAAGAGAAGTGTAACATACAGAAACCATGCAGGCAAAAAGGCATATGGGGAGACATATATAAAACGCTGACAGGAAAAAAAAAAAACCTGCTAACCTAGAATCCTCTACCCAGCAAAGCTGTCAATTAAATACAATGGTGCAATCATAACACTCCATGATAAACAGAAGCTAAGGGATTTTGCCAAAGTCAACCCTGCTATGAAAAACATCCTAAAGGTAGTTCTGTGGACCAAGAACCAACAAGAACAGACAACAACCAGAGAATGACATATGTGGCAGCATCACCCTGAACTCAATTGACAAATGGAAGAGTCGAGAACAGAACAAAACTGTAAGAACAAATTCACAGGTTCTGGGAGGTCAGTCTATGATCAAAACAAATACAATGTGAAAGAAGGGAAACAAAGAGGAATAGAGATCCAGGTGGTGAGAAGGTCAGGTAGATTACAGGATAAAATAGACTGTATTAAATGGAGGGGAAAATTAATGTAATATGAGGTTAACCACAACAGTGGGGTTGGGGTAGAGAATTTAGTTCGGGTGTTGGGGAGGACAATACAAGAACGGGGAAGAGGTAGAAGGACAAAATAGATAGGGGAATACTGAGACTGGTTTGCATGGCCAATGTGGGGCAGAGGTAAATAGTGATGAATGCTCAACTTTGGAACAACAGGGATCTGTGATACAGGGATCTAGGCATAGCTTGAAGAGGGGAAAATAATACCAAAATGCTTGACTGTCTTGTAAATACTGGTTTCCCTTGACTACTACTATAAAATAGACACTTGAGTGGGATAGAAAGGAATGTTCGGAAACATGATTACAAAATCGTGTAAGCCCGTCTTCAGTCTATAACTGACTGGAATGCCTAAAAGGGGTTCTCTTGCAAAGTCTTTGCAGAGTATAGGAATCCTGAGTCCCATCCAGAACCAGCTCAGGTGGGACATTCCCACTAGCAAGTACAAGCAGACCAGCCTGGAACAGCTACAGCAACACAAGATACATCTTCAACGAAAGAGCTTCAGGAAAAACCCAAAACAAAAACGTCAGCATGACTGGCTACTACAAAAATAAGACAGCTGTTCACCTGGAAGCCATCAAGGCAAGCAATCACATTCCCTCAGGACAAACTCCCCTTTAAGACTATAACTAAAAGGGAACACCTGAACAGCCAAGTAAGCTTGCTGGCGACCACATTGGTCTACTGATGAGTGGAAGAGGGGGAAAGGTAGCAATGAAGTAATGAGCTGAGTTCAACCACAGTCCATTGACTCCCACTGACCTGGAGATGAGAGAGAGAACAATAAGGGCTGGTTGGTCCAAAGTGTGGTGAGACCTGGGGACACTTGAGCCCATGGACAAGGACATAGCCACAGAGGGCTAGAGCTAAGAGTGAAGCATCCAGCTGATCCGAAGTAAGGGATGCACAAGAACACCCAAACTTACAGACAGCACCCATTTGACCCAGCTATAATCAGAACTTGACTAGATCAAAGATTACAAAAAAAAATAAAGAAAATTTTTGATAAAGGAAACAGGATAAATTGCTACTATTTGATGAACCTGACCTATACTCATGGAGTTTTTAACTCTAAATACCAACAGAGGGGTAAGGAGTCTTCACACCAATGCTATCCCCTCTGTACACAGGATAGATAGGAACAGGCAACTGGCTTACAAAGTTTCAAGAGAGAGTTTAGTTTAAGAGTGTATGTGTTGGGGGTGGGGGGGTGGTTGCAGAAAGAGTCTCCACTGAATAGTTTTCATCTTGTCTAGATGGGTCTAGGGAAAAGAGATGGGGATAGAGTCGTATGATTCAACAGTGAATAATTTGTTATCATGACTAATTGCAACTCTCACAATTATACAGGTAAAAGTTTTGTAACAAAAACAGGGAGAGTGGTTAATCTTACAGTCCAGAAACATAGGACCCTAAGGCCATCAAGAGAGTAGAGCACAAGAAGAATGCGGGACCTCATCCAGAGAAGCAGAGATGGGACATGCAGAGAGGGAGCAGCTGAGGACTCTCGATTCATGGGAACAGAGGGACTAAAAGCCAGTGGCCAGGAGGCAGACCTGCAGAATGTGCCCTTTGAGGTAGAAATTATGATATATGCCTGAGTGTGTGTTTTTTTAAAAAAAGCTAAAGTGAATAAAAGAAATACTATTAACTGATGGTACATGGAGGTGATTATAATCATTGCAATGAAACAAGGTGTTGTTGTTGTTAAATGTAAAACTGATGATCTGCTCTATAAACTTTCACTCAATCCACAATATAAACCTTAAAAACAATAAAAATCCATATGTCAAGAATGAAACACTTAAAGAAAAATTAACAGTAATCCACAAATTTTTCTAAAAATATATAACGAGAACACTTCCTAATTCATTTTGTAAGACGTGCATTATCCTGATACCAAAGTCACAAAGAGACAGCAAGAAAACTATGAATGTATTGCCGTTGTTAATTCCGACTCATGGTGACCCTATATAGGGTTTCCAAGGAGCGGCTGGTGGGCTTGAACTGCTGACCTTGTAGTTAGCAGACTAATGCTTACCCTATAGCGCCACACTAGGACTCCTTTATAAATACAGATGCAAAAACAATCAACAAAATACCAGCAAACCAATCTAGCAGCACATTAAAGGAATTGTAAATATTCCTAAAGGGATTTATCCTAGGAATGCAAGGATGGTTCAACATAAGAAAAATTATACCAGATTAACAGGATGAAAACAAACAAACAAACAAACAAAAGAATCTCAATTGATGCAAAACAGATACCCAATTTAAAATAAAAAAATAAAAATTAGTCAAGACTTCTAAACACAATTTAAAAATAATAACTGTATACATCTCTAAGGCATATGATTAAAAATTAAATGTTTGAATACATCAGGCTACCAAATAGAAAGGAAAATTGCTGAAATTCAACCCTGAATTAAGACTCTGGTCTTAATTTTGATTCTGCTACTTAACAAATGAACAAATGACCTTATTTATCTGATCAGAGCCTCAGCACCTGTTAAAACTTTTAGGAGGACTGAAGAGGAAATATACGTAAAGCACCTGTACTGAGAGCTGACACAACTGGCATTATTACTAGCTAACAGCTATTATTTAAAATAGTGCTGCCAGCAGTCATCACTTACATGCACCAATTCTTCATCATCCCGCGCAGAGTAAATAGCAAATCTCCTTTCCAATGTCGTCTGTAGACTATCTTCCTCACTGGCTGACAGGTCTGCATTAACTGTAAATGTTCCAATGAACCTGGATAGAAACAAGGCATTTTCATTTTGTCAGAAGGTCAAGAGCTAAGGGGACTTTCTGTTCTTTCATAACCAAGCAAATTTCCACTGCCATGTAACAGATTCCTACTCATAGTGACCCTGTCAAACATAATACAACTGCTTCTGAAGTTTCTGATACTGTAAATCTTCACAGTAGCAGACAATCTTGTTTTTAACACATGGGGAAGCTGGTAGGTATTAATCTCCAATCTTTAGCTTACCCCACTGTGCCACCAGGGATCCTTAGCAAATCAAAAGGGGGAGTGAACTGTGAGACTCATGTGCCTATGTTCTACATTCCCTACCCTACCTGGTCAACTTATCACAGAAGACCAACTCAGACCTCACCTCCCTGGGGAAACTTCGCAGAATCCCGCAGGTAGTAATTCAGAGAACACCTTTTGGAGGACTCATCACACGATTCTGTAATTACCTGGTATATATCTGGGAGTCCTGCCAGGACAAGGATTATGCCGGATGTTCCTCCCTCTCCAGCACCAAGTGCCACCTCAGGGAATGGATGTCAAAACGACTGAAACCCACACCTCTGAGAAAAACAAGAATCCTACTCTAAGGTCTCAGGAGCCCAGGTGAAGGCTTACCATTTCACCAAGTTGGAGAGGTAGCAGACATCCATATCTCTCACTGGCACTTTGGTAAAGCGGGTTGGGATGATAGAGAGGCTAATAGCACGCAGATCTGGCTGGTTGCAGATGCCATTGCGAAAGAAGCCATTTGCTAGCAAACACAGAAGATGAACCTGGGAAGTGGGAAGAAAAGAAAACACGGGAAGGTAAGGAAGGAAGACTCCAACCAGCAGAGATTTCTGGTGCTATATTAGAAGACATTTTATGAGCAGGAAATAGTTGTATTCACTTCTATATACAAGAAAGCAAAAATACTAATAGTCATTTCCTTCTCTTGTCATTACCCTTAAAAGAATAACCAAATCTGTAAGATTCAAGAAGAGGCCTTGCCTTTAAGATACACCAAGAAAGACTTACGGATGAAATGTTCAAGTACCTGGAATTTGCTCAAAAAGGATCAGGAGCAAAGGAGAGTGTTGGCACAGAAGAGCACTCCTATGCAAGTCAATGATCACAGCTCAGAGGTGGAAGCAGGAGGCTCACTGTGCTGCTCTGCCTCCTCCTCTGCTCTCCAGTCCCATTCCTTGTCAACCTCCGGAAATGACCACCTGTCTTCCTCCTAGCTCTCCCACAGCTTTCCATCATTTACCCTGCAAAATCCATCATCCCCACCCCTACCCCACTTACAGCTTACATCAGCAAATCTTAGAATTCTCTTAATTCTTCACTTTCTTGAATCTCCAACACCATCAAGAAGTGAAAGGAACATAGCTATCGCGTGTAATCCCTAAGAACTTTGAAGCACATCCACCCACTCAAGCCTCATCACTGTCCCTGCAGTGTACTTAGCACTTCACCTATATAGTTGATTCTTTCCCTTTTAAAGAAATCAACAAGATTCAAAGCAGCTTCCTTCTTTCAGCTGTCATGGTAGCTACAACCACTATGTCTCTGCCATCCATCCCAGCCCTCTCTAGCTCCCAAAAAGAGGGGCAATGCCAATTGAAATTCTCTTTTCTCAATGGTCTCAACATATATTCTCTCCACATTATCTGGTGGGCTGTTCATCCCACTATCCCCTTCACAATTTGGCAAGAGCAGTTTTCCCAACTTCCTGCCTTCCCCTTTTATCTCCACGCTACCCTTTCTCTCTCCTAGGTCTTCCTTCTAAATAGAGCCTTCCTCTGCTACTCAGACCCATACGCATCTCTGACATTGTGCTAAGCATATAGTCGTGGGTTTCTCTGTTTTAAGGTCTTTCTTATTCCACCGGTGAGATCAATACTCCTTAATGGGAGGAAATAATCTCTACACATGTGTCTATCCCCAAATGCCTAGCATACCGTTGCTATGTATCAGTAATACATGTTCAACCATCACCACCTGATGTCAAAAGCCACAGTGACTTTAGCCAAGATCAGTACTAATGTTATTAGACAGGTAAACGAGGATGGAAGAAAAGTGCTTATTATTTAGCCCCTGATACATGCCATGTGCTTCATATAAATTATTTTGTTTCGTACTCACAGCCACCCTATGAGGTTGACACTATTACTATCCCCGCTTTGCAGACAAAGAAACTAAGGCTCAAAGAGAATAAGAGAATTGCTCAAGGTCACACAGTAAGCAGCAGACCCAGAAAGAAAACCTAGTTTTAACTGACTACAGTCCTGACTCCTCACTACCCTGCTTCATCAAACAGCAACAGGTCCGAGCCCTTGATTCCCTTGTCCTGACCTTGTGTGTGTCCTCATGAATCTGTTTATTGAAGCGTTTCATCATCCTCCGAAGATATGTCTCAAACTCCATCTTTATCTTCTCACTGCAATGTGTTTTGAAAAATTACAGAATAGACTTGAAACCAGACACCATTCCACCATTTAATTACTTTTACTCAAAATGACATATGAATGAATCTCTCTCCCTGCTTTCCTGCAAGACTGTACTACTCAAGCAATTATGAAAGCTAACCATTTTCTACATACAACCTGTTCCTTCTCACCTCCAGCACATTCTCCACCCAGCCTATCTTTCTTTCAAAAAGCACCAAATCATTCCTGAAATTATGCCCCAGAAATCCCATCATCTGAAGATGTCTTCTCTGAATGTCTAGCCACCTAATTCCCTCCTTAAAACTTTTATTACATTAGAAGTCCTGCCGTGGCACTGTAGATAAAGCACTGGACTGCTAACTGCAAGGTTGACGGTTCAAACCCACCAGCTGCTCTCAGGAACCCTATACAGGGTCAGTATGAGGCGGAACCTACTTGACAGCACTTAACAACATGTCATATTAACACACACTCATTTGTATGTTTTTCTAATGTAAAATTTCTTCATGGCAGTGTCCCATGCATCTTAAGGAAAACAAGAAGCTCATTCAGTGAGTTTTAGTATCGCCCCACTCTGTGCCTAATAATGAGCTCACTGCACAGCAGAATCCACTGCTGATTAACAGTAGGTTGTTGTTGTTGCTGTGATTAAGTGCCTTCAAATTGGTTACAACTCACAGACACCGGTATAGATTTGAGGCTTTACATCTTCGCAAGAGCAGAATGTCTCACCTTTCTCCCACATAGTGGCTAGCGGGTTTGAACCGCAGACCTTCTTCTTTGCAGTCCAGTGCTTAGTGTATGAAACTACTGCACTCCCCTAATACCAAGCACCACAGAGGCTACTGATGTACTGGGGTGCCTGGGGTGGAAATGGGGACTCCCTACTATGGTGGGGCACTGCCTCAGGTCTTGCAGACCATGATGGAGAGAAAAGCATAACAGTTGAGTCAAACTGGCATGGAATTAAATCTTGGTTCCTCTACTTACTGGCTTACTTAACCTCTAAGTCTGTAGCTCCTCATTTTAATACTGGTCAAAGAAATAAGGTAATGAACAATTGCAGAACCCTTGGCACAAAGCAGGTATCTAATGCATAGGAGGTCCCTGTCCCTATCTCCTGTCCCTGCCAGAACACAAGACTTCTCAAGTCCTAAAGGTGAACCAGGGCTCTCAAAACCAAAATTCCTGACCACTCTCATGGTCACCTTTGCCCACCTATACGTTTTTTCAAGTTTTTATTAAGCAGCAGCTGTTGTCCCCTTTATGTGACAGAAACATGAACAAGTGCCTAATCTTACCTTCTTTCTCTGGTTTTAGCCTGCTCCGGTGTTTCAATCTCTATTTCCACAGGATTCACAAGCAGAACAGATTTAGAGATAACTGCATCTTCTCCCACATCACCTGACACAGGTTCACGGAGTTCTATCAATAATTTTTAAAAACCAAATTATCATTTTAATGCTATATTGAAACCCTACAGAGACATACTCAGCAACTGGTAGAACCCCACACAGCTGATGGTGATGTTTCGAAACCAGAATTACGACAAAGACACTGACCAGATCAATAGCTTCATACCAGGTACCAGGAAATATATTAATTTGCTCAAGCAATGAAATGACATCTAGCATAACTGCTACAGTTGAAGCCAGCACCTGGACATGCTAATGAAAACCCACTGTCATTCTACAAGACCCATCTGTTTTTTACACAGGCAAAATAGGCAAGTTAAATGGGGTTCTGGTAGGAATCACCGCCCACACATCCTTCACATCCTTCAATCCATTCAGGAGTGCAGTATTACTATCTTCCTAGATACAGAAAGAAATTTTTAATGGATTCCACTTGGGTTTTTTTTCCTACCATAATAGCCCTTATTCCACATTATCAGGGATCAAATGTGGGGGTCCTACCACTTGCTGAGTATGTCTAATGTGACTACACATTTTGGAACTGGGAAATCACTACTGTGAGATGGAACTTAGCTAAGAATCCTTTAGTAACTTGAATCCCATATATGTCCCCACTCTGACTGGTGGGCCAAAGTAACATTTGAGGTCTCCTGAAATTAGTGTCAATTCAGACCTCTGTTGTTGTCCAGTGCTACTGAGTCAGTTCCAACTCACAGTGATGCTGTATAGTGTTTCCGAGGAATAGCCAGTGGGTTTGAACCACCGACACTCTGGTTCGCAGTCCCAGTGCTTATCCTACCGCACACCCTGAAAAGTCTGATTACTTCCTTTTCTCCAACGAATTTGTTAAAGGTCACAGATCCCCTTTGGGGAAGGAAGGCTGGGGAAAGACTTACAGTATACATTTCTGGCAGTTTAGAGGGGTCCTTCCTCAAGTGGACACGGCCTCCGCTTCATCAAAGGACTTTTTGAGTAAAAAGGCTCAAGTCAGGGAACTGAGTGAAGGGCCAGGACTTTCTCTTCTGGCGATTCAAGTTCGAATGCCATTCACTTGCCCTAGAATTCTTCTGTTTGTACAAATCAAGTAAATATTTAATAGGTTTTCCATCTATTTGACTCCTAGGGTGATTGTTATTGTTGTCGTTGTTAAGTACCATCGAATCAGTTTCTACCCACAGCGACCCTGTATATAGGGTTTCCAAGGAGCCGCTGATGAGCTTGAACCACTGACCCTGCAGTTCAAATTGATATTATAATTGTCTAGTGCATTAGCCCACAGCACCACCTAGGGATACCCAGCTTCTTCAGTCTGAAATGGATCACACATGCAATCAAGATGTACTGATAATTACTGGCAATTGGAATGCTAAGGTTGGAAACAAAGAGGAAGGATCAGTACTTGGGAAATAAGGCCTTGGTGATAGAAATGATGCTAGACATGGCATGTAGAATTTTGCAAGACCAGTGACTTCTTCGTAACAAATACCTTTTTTAGACCCCATGAAAGATGACTATACACATGGACCTCACCATACAGAGTACACAGAAATCAAATTGACTATATCTGTGGAAAGAGATGGTAGAAAAGCTCCATATCATCAGTCAAAACAAGGCCGGGGCAGATTGTGGAACAGAATCAATTGCTCCTATACAAATTCAGGTTAATTAACAATCTGCAATATGCATTTGATACAACCTTGCTTGCTGAAAGAGAACAGGATTTAAAATACTGATAAAGATCAAGGACCACAGCCTTTCTAGTGGTTGCAACTCAAGAAAACAAAAATCCTCGTCACCTGAATTTAAAGATCACCTCAAGAACAGATTTAATGCATTATACACTAATGACAGAAGACCATAAGGGTTGTGGATGAAATTAAGAACATTTTAAGAAGAAAGCTAAAGGTCATTAAGAAGACAAGAAAGAAGAGACCCAAAATGGATTTTTGAAGAAACTCTGATAGTTGCTGTCCAGCAATGAGATGTTAAGGCAAAGAGAAGAAATGAAGAAGTAAAAGCTGAATAGAAAATTTCAAAGGGCAGCTCAAGAGGACTAATCAAATGTTATAATGAAATGTGCAAAGACCTGGAGTTAGAAAACCAAAAGGGAAGAATATATTCAGCATTTCTGGAGCTGAAAGAACTGAAGGAAATAATTCAAGCCTTGACTCACAATGTTGGAGGGTTCTATGGAGTCCTGGTGTGGCACTGCAGGATAATCCGTTGGATCTCAAGTTCAGTTTGAGCAGCAAGGTTGGTGGTTCAAACCCACCAGTTGCTCCTGGGAAACCCTATATAGGATCACTAGGAGTTAGAATCACCTCGACGGCACTTAACAACAACAGTAACAATTTGGGCAGAATACTAAATGATGCAAAAAGCATCAAGAAAGAACATGGAAGGAATACACAGATTCGTTGTACCAAGAAGAAATGGTCGAAGTTCAACTATTTCAAAAGAACATATAATCAAGGGTTAATGGTATTGAAGGTGCACTGAAGGTTCAAGGCTCCAAGAACTGAAGGAATACAAACTGAAAATTTTCAACACACTGATGGAGGACTGGATATATTCACTCATTATGCCAAGAAACTGGGACTACAGTTGTCTGGCCAATGGACTGGAATGGATCCATATTTGTGTCTAAGCCTATTCAAAAGAGATATTACCCAGTAAAATGCAGAAACCATTGTATAATATCATATGTATTTAAAATTTTGCTAAAGATACTACAAAAACGGCTGTAACCATACACTGACAGGGAACTGCCAACTCATTGGAAGACATTGTATTTGTGCCCATTCCAAAGAGAGGTAACCCAATGGAATGTAGAAATCCTCATATAAAAATATTCGTATCACATCCAAGTAAAATTTTGCTAAAGATAATTTTTAAAATTCCACAGATAATTAGCAATTAATAATTAAGTACAATGGGAAAAATATACCTTTACATGGTGTAATCTAGAAGTTATCACCTTTATCAAGTAGTCAAACTATTATCACTGTGATAGCTACAGTTTTGTATCAATCTGACTGAGCCAGGATTGTCAGTGGTTTGACAAGTAAACTGTAGCTAACCCCCATGATGAAATCTAATATAATGTAAGCATTATATTGCATTAAGTTGTATCACACATAAACTCTATGATGAGGTCTGCTAAGACCAGCCAATCAATTGAACGGATACTTCCTTGGGTGTGTGGCCTGCTTCTCGTATAATGGACACTCAGGCAAGGCTTGATTGCTCCCTACTGGGTTGGTCTTGCATCTGGCGTATCATCCAGCCTCTGGTTCTGTGGACTTGAGCCAGTGGCCTGCACTATTACCTGCTAATATGGGAGTGGTCAGCAGTCTGCCTTCTTAGCTACTGGACCTGTCCATCTACCTGCTGTCTGAACTGATCTTGGGTCATCATTCCCGCAACTATGGGAGTCAGAAGCCTCCAGCCTGACATCTAACCCACGCACTTGGAACAGACCAACTCTCCAACTTTGTGAGCAGTATTCTTTTTTTTTAATTTAAGGTTTTTATTGTGGATTGAGTAAAAGTTTACAGGGCAAATCATCAGTTTCACATTCAACCATTCATATAACTTGTTTCATTACAATGATTATAATCCCCTCCATATACCATGAGTTAAAAGTATTTCTCTCTATCCACTTTAGCTTTTTGAAAAACACACAAACAAAAAAACCCACTCAGGCATATATAATAATTTACAACTCCAAAGGGCACATTCTGCAAGTCTGCTCCTGGCCACCAGTTCTTAGTCCTTCTCTTCTTAGTTAATGAATCTAGAGTCCTCGGCCACACCCCCTCTCCATGCCCCCATCTCTGCCTCCATCTCTGGC
>NW_006408911.1:1470585-1489804 GCF_000296735.1 Chrysochloris asiatica
CAATAGATTTCTTGCTTCTGCCACAAATTCCCCCAGCTGTGAGCCTTCCAACCTTCTAAATATTCCTTTATATGTGGTTCAGAGTTCTGGGACCAGCCCCTGAGCCTGCTTGGTTGGGTATTCTGTGTTGTTGTTGGTGGAGCTCCTTTACTGCACATCCTCCCGATCCGCCATCTTGTTTGTTCCTCCGTGAGCAGTATTCTTGATATAAACTGTTTAGATATGCATATATAAGCTTCACTGAGAACCCTACCTAAGACAATCACTAACAGAGGGACTCCATGACATTCAAAACCCAAACCATACCCACTGCCATTGAGTCCATTTCAATTCCCAGAGATCCTATGGGACAGAGCAGAACTACCACCAGGGTTTCCAAGGCTGTGCCCACAAATTGTTCCTGGGAAATCTTATACAGGGTGGCTATGAGTTGGAACCAACTCAGTGACACTTAAAAATAACAACAACTTTTATGTAAGCAGATTGCATCATTTTCGCCTACAGAACAGCTGGTGTATTCAAACCTCCAACCTTTTGGTTAATAGCCACGTAGTCTGACCACTGCATAACAAGGCTCCTTAACCTGGCACTATGGTTAGGTGAAATCCAGTTAGTTCCGACTCATAAGGATCCTATGCACAACAGAATGAAACTGTTATGTGCCAGCCTCACAACTGTAACTTTTGAGCCTTTGTTGCTACCATTGCATCAAACCATCTACTTCGTGGTCTTCCTTTTTCCCTGATCCTCTATATTTTACCAAGTATGATGTCCTTACCCAGGGACCAGTCCCTCTTGATAACATGTCTGAAGTTTGAGAGGCCATGTCTCACCATTATGGTTTCTAAGGAGAATTCTGGCAGCACTTCTTTCAAGACAGATTTGTTCGGTCTTCTGGCAGCCTACGGTACTTTAATATTATTCTCCAACACCATAATCCTAAGGCATTGATTCTTCTACAATCTTCCTTATTCACTGACAACGTTCACATGCGTAAGACAACTGAAAATACCATGGATCAAGTTAGTTGCACCTGATAAGTTTCTCAAAATGGTATCTTTTCTCCACTTACCATAATGTTAACTATTGACCTATTGTGAGGATTTACACTGGAATACACTGTATACTGAAGGCTGTAGTTGTTGGTCTACATCAGTATTTTAAGTCCTCTTCTCTTCCAGTGAGTAAGTTTGTTATCATCTGCATATCATAGGTTGTTCTTGAGTCTTCCTCCAATCCTGATGCCATGCAGTCTTCCTATAATCCAGTTTCTTGGATTATTTGCTCAGCATACAGATGAGTAAGAATGGTGACAGCATACAACACTAGGGCCACTTTACCTGATTTTAAGCCACTTGGTATGCCCTTGTCCTGTTCAGATGGCTGCCTCTTGGTCAATGTACACAATTAGGAATTCTGAACTACTCATTCTTCACAATGTTATGAGTTTGTAAGGATGCATGCAGTCGAAAGCTTCTGCATAGTCAATACATCAAATAAACATCCTTCTGGTATTCTGTGCTTTCACTCAAGATCCATCTAATGTCAGCAGTGATATTCCCTCATTCCAAGCACTCCTCTGAATTCTGCTTGAATTTCTGGCAGTTCCTTGTTAATGCACTGTAGGAATTGTTGTAGTATTATCTTCATCAAAATTTTACTTGCAGGTGATATTAATGATATCTTTAGATGATTTTTACATTCCATAGTGTTACCTCTCTTGGAATGGGCACAAATCAGTTGGCAAAGTAGATGTCTTCCAAATTTCTTGACATAGATAAGTGAATGCCTCCAGTGTTGCATCAGTTTGTGAAATATTTTGATTTGTAGTCTGTCTTTCCAAGAGTCTTGGTTTTTGACCATTGCTTTCACACAGCTTAGATTTATTCCTTCATGTGCTACCTCTTGAAATAGTTGAACATCAACCATTTCATTTTGTTATAGTGACTCTGTGTGTTCCTTCCGTCTTCATTTAATACTGTCTGCATCATTCAATACTTTGCCCATAAAATTCTTCCATATAGCAAGTTGAAGCCTGACTCAGTTCTTTCAGCTTGAGAAATGCTGAGTATGTTTTTGCCTTTTGATTTTCTAACTCCACGTCTTTACACATTTCATTACAATATTTGACTCTTCTTCAGCTGCCCTTTGAGATTTTCTGTTCAGCTCTTTATTTCCTCATTTCTTCCATTTGATCTAGCTTTTCTTTGCAAGATTCAGTCTCTTCTGACATCCATTTAGGTCTTTTCTTTCTTTTCTGTTTTTTTAAAGACGTTTTAGTTTCTTTCTATATGATGTTCTTGATGTCATCTCACAACAATTCTGGTCTTCAGTCATTAGTCTCAAATCTGTTCCTGAAAAGAGCTCTTAATTCAGGTGTAATATATTCAAGGTAATATTTTGGTGGCGCTGTAAGATAATGCGCAGGACCGCTAAATCTATTTGAACCACAAGGTCAGTGGGTCAAACCTACCAGCCTCAGAAACCCTATACAGGGTCGCCATGAGTCAGAACCTACTCAACACCATACAACAACAAAAATAACAACAGACTTGTTTTAATTGTCTTCTGCTTCACTCTGAACTTGCATGTGAGCAAGTGATGGTCTGTTCCAGGATAAGGCCCTCTCCTCATCTTGGCTGATGATACTGAGCTTCTCTAGTCTATCCCCACAGTCAATTTTTAATAAGGATTCCACCTCGCGCGATCTGTGTGTGCAGCCGCCTTTTATGTTGTTTAACTCCCATCATCAGTAATTATCAACCCATATTGATGGCATGTTTGCTCAATTTCAGACTGAAGAAGTTGGTGAAATTCGTCAGTTTCATCATCACTTTATTGGTTGCATGTAAATTTGAATAATAGTGGTATTATAAGGTCTTCCTCATAAGCATAAGGATACTATCCTATCACAAACAGCACTTTCCTTCTGATGATGAATGTGACTCACACCTTTCCTTTTCAATTTATCATTCCCAGCACAGTAAACCATAAAACTGTCTGAGCCAAAATAGCCAATCCTTGTTTTTTAATTTCAGCTCACTAGTACCTAACGATCTTAATGCATTCCATTTCATCTTTTACTTCCATTTTACCTAGTTTCAGACTTTGTACATTTTATGTTCTGATTATTAACGGATGTCTATAGCTGTTTCTCATTTTGAGTTGCATCCCATCAGCAAATAAATGTCCTAAAAGCTTTACTCCCTGCACATCATCACAGTCAACTGTACTTTGAGAAGGGCAGCTCGTCCCCAGTTGTATTTTGTGTCTTCCAACCTGAAGGGCTCATCTTCCTGCATTATATCTGACAATATTCAGCTGCTATTCATGTTTTCAGTGGCTCCTTCTTCCTTGTGTGTCTTAGTCTGGCAGCTCCTCTGAAACCAGTACACCATGGATGGCCCTGCTGGGATTTAAAGTACCAGGAGTCCTGGTGTGGCGCTGTGGGTTAATGTACCAGGCTGCAAAGCTGTCTGAATTACAAGGTCGGCAGTTCAAGTTCGCCAGCTGTTCCTCGGAAACCCTATACAGGGTCGCTGTGGGTCGTAACCAACTCGACATCACATCACAACAATGACAGTACAGCTTCCAGCAACACAGCAATGTGTAGCCACCACAGTACAATAAACTGATAGAAGAATAGTGGCTAGGGTTGTTTCTCTTGTTTGTTGTTGTTGTTATTAAATGCTATACTGTTGGTTATGACTCATCGTGACCCTGTATAGGGTTTATAAGTAGCAGGTGGTGGTCTGAACTGTTGACCTTGGAGTTGATAGTTCATTGCTTATGCTACAGTGCCACATCAGGACTCCAAGTGCCTTTTGGTGGATGTGATATTCAGTATAAAGCGTGATTGCAAATATTCTTGTCAGAAAATGTTTATTCTAAATCCATTCATGTCTTTTAACTTAACTTATAGTTTATAAGTGATACTGAAACAAGTTTTAAAAAGATAAGAAAACAGATGAGACCAGAACATGAGACAATCTACAAAACAAGAAACTAGGACTCCTCAATAAAGGCATTATTATGAAAAGGGAAAAATATAAAAATAAAAAAAAAAAACAGTGTGGGTGTCTATAGAGTACTATTCTAAATTTAAAAAGACTTATCAACCAAATATAAGGCGTGTACTTTGACTGCATTCGGAATAAATGATAAAGTTATAAAGAATATTTTATAATAATGTATAACATCTAAAAGGCAATCAATGTTTGCTGCATGTTTTGTTGTGTTATTAAGTGCTGTCAAGTCAGTCCCGATCCACAGCAACTCTGTACAGGGTTTCTGAGGAGGAGCTGGTGAATCTGTAATGGCAACCTTGTGTTTCAAACCAACTTTGCAATCCAGCGCACTAACCCCCAGCACCACACCAGGACTCCCTTGCTGAATGAACCAATGAAAAAACCTTAAGCTTAGAAAAGGTAAGTTACTCACTCAAGGTCACATATCAGCCTGAAAGCACGTCTAACTTCAAAACCTTGTTCCTTCGACAAGATGATGCCACCTCTCTGCATCTACTCCACTGACAGTCATCTTTGCTAACCTAATGACAAATTTTTCAAAATTCGTTCCTACTGCAACCTTCCACCAGCTGCTCCATGGAAGAAAGATGAGGCTTTCTGTTCCCATAAAGACTTAACGCCTCACAAACCCTATACATGGTCGATATGAATTTGAATTGGCTCAATGGCATAGCATACAACTACCACCAGCATCACTACAACCTACCTTGTTGTTGTTGTTGTTAAGTGCCATCGAGTAACCTACCTTAGGTCTTATTAAATTAATCCTAAAAGAAATTTCAATGGAAAAATACAATGACTTTTGCAATGACTAAGACAGAGTCAAACAGAAAACAAATAGAATTAATTTTCAAAGGAAAGCTATTTTACCTTCTACCTCTTCCCAATCATCTTCACTTTCATCTTCTTCACTGCTATCTTGGTCAATGGTAGCCTCTCTCTTTGGATTTTGTGCCTCCTTGAGAGCACTTGTAGAGTTTCTGTAGAAAGATCACAGGAAGAAAGATGAAAAGGGCTCCAAGATCCTAGTGTCACATTGATGGTAAAACCTTCTCACTACCATCAAGTCTATCCCACCTCACATAGCCCTACAGGACAGAGTACCCCCAAGACTTTCCAAGGCGGTGCAGCTTTATGGAAGCAGATGGTCACATCTTTCTCCTACTGAGAGACTGGGGAATTCAATCCATTGGCTGTTTGGTTAGCAGTTCATTTAAGCTAAAGGGAAGTTACAAAGCTTCTTGGTACTCTAGATCTGTCGCAATGATATAAAGATGGCTTGTGAGCTCAGAACCTTATTTCCTTCATCAACACAGGTCTCAAATGCTCAGTAAGATGTGCTCTGAACACCGGTCTAATACTAGGTATGCTGTCAAAATAAAAAAACACAATCTAAAATCTAGAGCTGAGTGAAGGAAAGCAAAGTTGTGCTTGGAAATGCTAAGGAAAATGTTCTGAAAACGCACACAGCAGTAATGTGAGTTCCAGAAGTAAAAGTTATGATGTGTGCATATACACGTCCAGTTGGAGGCCAGAAATAATTTTTATTTGCTGATCTTACTATGAGCCACGGGAGTACAGTGGCTCCATATGACAAGCACTGGACTGTGAACCATGTGATTGACGGTTTGAGCCTACCAGTTACTCCACAGAAGAAAGATGGAGCTTTCTGCTTCAGCAAAGATTTTTAGTCTCAGAAAAAGAATACAGGTTCCTATGAATCAAAACCAACTCGACGGCATGTAACAACAATCATGCACCAACTCAATTTGTTACTCATGTGAGAAATACAATTGCAGGTTACAGAAGAGGGGCTGTGATTACACACTTGTTAAGTGCCGTGCAGCTGGTTTCAACTGATAGCAACCCTGTATAGAGTTTCATAGGTCTGACATAAGTAATAATCGAAACTGGAAAACTAACTAGGTCTAAATAGGTAAAAACCTAAATATTGGCTCAAGACTAAATGGTGGGTAATATATATTTTAACAATGTATTTTTGAAATGTCATATATAAAGTGTTTAAAGTATTAAGTTACTTTTAGTTTTTAGAAGTGTTGGCAGCTGATATCAGTATGAAAATATTACATAAAATTTACAAGACATTTAAAATCCTCAGTCATTTCTTTTACATATAACACCATATTTCTCCTCAGAATAAACATAGTAGAAATATTCATATGTTATGAGGTTTAGCCAATGATACTGAAGGAAGAAGTTCAAATTCAAGGAATTGATAAAGAAGAAGGCACTGGGAATTCATGGAAAAAAAAACGAAATCATTCAGCAACGTGAGGTGGCACTGGAGGAACTCACTCGTTTATGCCAAGAAATCTGGAAGACAACTATCTGGTCAACTGTTGGGAAGAGATGTGTATTTGGGCCCATTCCAAAGAGAGGCGACCCAACAGAATGTGGAAATCATACGACAATCTCTTTGATATCCCATGCAAGTAAAGTTTTACTATAGGTAATACAGAAACAGCTGCAAGCATGCATTGACAGAGACCTTGCAGAGGTTAAAGTCGGATTCAGAAGAGGACATAGAATGAGGGATATCACTGCTGAAGTCCGATGGATCTTGGCTGAAGCAGAGAATATCAGAAAGATGTTTACCTGTGCTTTATTGACTATGCAAAGGCTTTCAATTGTGTGGATCTTGACAAGCTATGGACAACAGTGTAGAGTACGAGCATTCTGGAACACTTAATTGTGCTCATGAGGAACCTCTACATAGACCAAAAGGCAGTTGTTCGAACAAAACATGGAACACTGAATGGTTTAAAATTAGGAAAGGTGTGCGACAGGGTTGTATTCTTTCACCTACTTATTCAACCTGTATGCTGAGCAAATAATCTGAGAAACTGGGTTATATGAAGAAAAACGTGGTATCAGGATTGGAGGAAGACTATTAACAACCTGTAATATGCAGATGATACAACCTTGCTTGCTGAAAGTGAAGAGGACATAAAATATTAACTGATGAAGATCAAAGACCATAGCCTTCGGTATGGACTGCATCTCAACGTAAAGAAAACAAAAATCCTTACCACTGGACCAATAGGCAACATTCTTATCAATGGAAAAAAGATTAAAGTTGTCAAAGACTTCATTTTACTTGGATCAACCATCAACACTCACAGAAGCAGTAGTCAAGAAATCAAACGATATATTGCATTAGGCAAATCTGCTGCACAAGACCTTTGTAAAGTGTTGAAGAGCAAGGATGTCCTGAGGAATAAGGTACGTTTAACCTAAGCCATGGTATTTTCAATAACCTCATATGCATGTGGAAGCTGGACAATGAATAAGATGATAGAATTGATGCATTTGAGTTATGGTGTTGGAGAATATTCAAAGTACCATGGGCTGCCAAAAGAACAAACGGATCTGTGTTGGAAGAAGTGCAGCCAGAGCGCTCCTTGGAGGCCAGGATGGCCAAACTTCGTCTCTCATACTTTGGATATATTGTCAGGAGGGACCAGTCACTGGACAAGGATATCATGCTTGGTAAGATGGAGGGTTACAGAAAAAGAGGAAGACCCCCCTCAAGAGATATGCATTGGCAAAGTGGCAGCATCAATGGGCTCAAGTACAGCAACAAATGTGAAGATGACCCAGGACCAGATAGTGTTTCATTCTGTTGTGCACAGGGTCACTAGGAATCGGTATCAACTCGATGGCACCTAACAACAACAACAATGAGGTTTGGTCACAGTTAACTCTCAGTTGAGATGGGAAGGTAGACCCAAAGCTTTACCTGGAGCATCTGGTTTTACACACAGAAAATGCAACAAGTGAAGGGAGGCAAGTGGGAAGTAATCAGTGCAGAGGCAGGCATTCTGTACTGCAGTAGTGACAGAAGTCATCTGAATTCACAAGGAGAGAGGAGAATCAAGATCAGTACAAAACTGATTCCTCTGAGGCAACAGGCAAACATACCTCGACTCTCCGATTTTTTCACCAATTCTGGCACCAACCACCTTCCTCACAATGTTACTTCCTTGCTGGGTTCGATAACTTGTTGAAATGGCCACAGAGGACTAACAGATGAAACTTAATGATTATGTGGATTTAAGAAGTTATTTGGAAGTAATAGGAATAACTCAGGAGAGAAGATATAAGATACAGCCCATCAATTAAGACAGCTTCCAAGAGCGCTCTTAACTGCTTATCAGCCATGTGTAGTTGAGGTCCTTCACTCGGACTGATACTGCTAGGGCTACTGCCACTGAGCACCAATGGGCATCATCTCTGGTCTGCTCAGGCAAGTGTAGCAGCTCTTCTGGATCTGCTTGCAAATACCTGGAAGCATTCCATGCCACCATCAAGCCTCCTACCAAAAGGCACTCAGCTCTCTTTTTTTGGGTTTGGCAAACCCATTGCAACCGGTTTGTTCCATGAACCAAGAAGCCTACCACTACCATCTCGTCATGGTTTTCTGGTTCCCACCACTGCTGCTACTCACGCTGCTGCATCTCTATCACGTCGTCTCCAAAATTTAACTTGTTCCTCTGTCTAGCAGTTTCTCAGCACTGGGACCCTGGGCCGAAGGACACAGATTGCTTGGTAATAGTGAAGTCCCCCTCAACTTCTGTGGAACTGACCAATCCCCTATATAGGTCACAGTTACTTAATTTGCATAGCGATCAACCAATTCCCACAACAGTCTTACACACCTTATTTGCAAAGTAAACTGTCCAGTTCCTACAAGGAATGCAAAATAGATCAATCACAGAGCAGACTGATACCAGTCAATTATTTTTTGCAGAATTATAAATCCAAGGTCAGAAAGGCTGTGTGTACCAAGAAAACCACTGCACAACACAGTCTTAGGCAAAGTCCAGAGAAATGGAGGACAGATGAAGCAACATGGTAAATTCACAGGCTTGTTCATACTGCTTTCTACTACTGCCCTCTATAAGCAAGATTCCTATGCCAGAACTAGTGAGGTTACTGGATTTATGCTAGGCTGTGAGGATTTCTTTGTAGAGTAAGGAAGAAGGCAGGTAATCAGGCGCCTATTAGGCTTATATTCATAGTTCAATGCTAATAAAAATGTTCATTCATTGTAATACTGATTTTTCTCAGTTTCTATCAAAGTAAAAGCTCCTTCTCTAGATATTATAGAGTACATAAAAATAAGCCAGGTATGTATAGAGCAGTGATACATATATTATGTACATAAAAAGAGTAATACCAGGTAGACAGACTGCTATACTCTTCAGGAATGCTGTAAGAAATCAGTGGAAGATAGGGGACGAGTCAATGAAAATATTCTTATAGTAGGTGGCTTCAAATCTCCCATTTTCAAGGTAGAAGAAAACAGCTCAGGTAGGAGGAACAATATGAGTACAACTTAGGGGTAGTAAAGTATGAGAATATGTTGGGTGAATGATGAGAAGTCCAACTGCACAGGAACCAAGTATATGAGATAACGGAGAGTATGTGAGATAAAGCTGGAAAGGTATGCATTTACATATAACTCTTTGTGTAATAGATCAGGAGTCAGAAAACCTGGATTCTAACCTGAAAATGCCACTATCTAGCTGTGTGTGTTCTTGTTGTTGTTAAGTGCTGGCAAGTAGGCTCCAACTCAGTGACCCTGTATAGGGTTTCCAAAGAGTAACTGGTGAGTTTGTACTCATGTTTATGCTATAAATCACTTTCTTGAGGTTTTCACTGTCCTCATCTGGACAGTTTAGGAGGTAAACTACAGAATCACTAAGTTTCTTTCCAGTTCTTAATGGGCTGAGTTCTTTGTCTAGAAGATTTATAGAACCTATTTTTTCCACAGATCTCAGTGATAAGCAGAGAGAGCACATTTCTACATTTCTGATGAGAATTACCAAGACTTGTCAAAGCTTTTCAGCCATCTCACCTGAAATCTTCCCCATCACTAAGGACTTCATCCTTTATAACCGTGAGGTGACTTGATTTAACTGTCCGCTTGGCCACTTTCTTCTTTGATGGACCATCATTGGCTGGGCCTCCAGGATCACTGCAGCCTTTCATCCTCTTTCTTTGTGATACTTTGGTAAGAAGGATCCTCTTTGGGGGTTTCTCATCAAGGACATCTGGGTGACCAATGGAACAGGTGGAATGATAAGCAAGGTATAGGCAGCCTCATTTAATGGCCAAGATCATTAAAAAGTCATCTTCTATAACCTCTCTCTCCAAACTCTATCTTCATCATCAATTTATAACAACTGCTTCTCAGACCCTTCCCCCCTTTGGTTTAGTCTATGTTCACATTAAAATCCATTTACTTTAATCAGTATTTTATCCTACTCATCTGAGCCCTGTATGACTCAAATAAAAGCTAACATTCATATCTCAAATTTCAGCAAATCTCTGGTAAGGAAAAAGCATGAAATTGTTATCCCCTTCTTAGATACAGCCTGCCAAGAACAATTATTTGCTTTACAAATCATTCCTATTAAGTGAAAAGGAGTCCTGGTGTGGCATGGTGGGCTAATGCATCATCAGACAGCAAAGTCATTTGAACTGGAATGTCGGTAGTTTGAGCTCACCAGGTCAGGTGCTTCTTGGAAACCCTATACAGCGTCACTGTGAGTCAGAATCGACTCGACAGCACTTCAAAACAACAATAACATTAAGTGAAATATTTCAAGTTTGTAAACATGCTCATGTTTTACCACACCTTATTTCCAATAAAAAATTCAAAAATAATTTCATTTTCTTAAAATAATTATGATTATACTTGTTGTTGCTATTGTTAAGTGCCATTGAGTCAGTTCCAATGCACAGTGACTCTGTACAGAGTCTGCGAGGAGCAGCTGGTGAGTTTGAACCACCAACCATGAAGTTCTAAGCAATGTTGAGATCCAGTGCATTATTCTGCAGTGCTACACCACGAGTCCTGAAGGAAAATATTTAAAAAGTGAACCACCACAAGTGAGGGATAACAGCAATGAAGTAGTGAGCTAAGCCCTACAATGTTCAATAGACTTCTGTGAACCCGGGTGAAGACCTGGTTGACCACCAGTGAAGCAAAACCTGGGAACTCTTGGGCCCAGAGTCAGTGACATAGCCACAAAGGACCAGAGTGGAGAGTGAAGCATCCAGCTGATAAGAAGAGAGGGCATATGCATAAGAACACCCACACTTGCAGATAATACCCATTTATCCTAGCTTCAGTGACTCGATGATCAGAGCTCAACCAGAAGTAAAAAGAGGAAAAAAAAAGTATTCTCATACAATTTGATGAACTTGACCGACACCTATGGAAGCAGTAGCTCAAAAGAGGGAACAAGTCCTTACAACAAGAATCATTCCCACCCCCTCCACACACAGAGTAGACAGGGATGGGCAACTTGGATATTGGCTACCCGAAATGGGGGGCGGGCTACAAAGGCAAGAAGTGACTGGCTTACAAGCTTTCAAGAGGGAACCTAGATCCAGAGGGCATGGAGGAAGGTAGAATCTCTAGTGAGTAGTATTCAATCTGACTAGGTAGGGCTGATGCAATGAAATGCAGATGGGTCTCTTGTGATACAATAGTGAATAATTGTTATCAGGACTGATTGTGAGGGTTGGAAATGTAAAGGTAGACATTTTAAAGCAAGGAGGGGAGTAATTAACTTTTCAGTCTAGGAGCGGAGGTCCCTAGGACCATCAATGGAGAAGAGCAGAGAGCGGGACCCTACCCAGAGAAGCAGTGATGCCTGAAATGGAGCCAAAGATGATGAAGTGAAGAGATGGAGCAGCTGGAGACTTTAGATCCAGAGAAGGAGAGCGACTGTGTGCTGAAGACCTGGGGGGTACAGGGGAAGGACTGCATGGAGGGGATTGTAACCATGGCAATGAGGCAAACCACCACTGAAACTGCTGCCCTGAGATAATGTTTAAATCCTGATGTCTCCTTAAAAAAATCATTTAACTTTACCTAGTAATTACACCAAGCATCCCTGGCAGCACTGTAGGCTAGTGTTGGACTGCTAATCACAAGTAGTGATTCAAAACCACCAGCTGTTTCTTGGAAAAAGGACAGGCTGTGTGCTTCTGGAAAGACTTCTGGTTTTGGAAACACTATATAGGGGCGCTATGAGTCAGAACTGACTCACTGACAGTGGGCTTGGTTTTGCTTTAGTAATGAGACCAGAACTAGATGGTGCCTGGTTTCCATTACCTACTGCTTTGAATGGGATCACATTAGAAGGTCCTGAATAGAGTGAGAGAAAAATATGGGACAAAACTCAAAAACTCATGAAACATAAACAAAAAGACCAGGCTTACTGGCCATAGAAAGCCTGATGGAACCCACACGACTATGGGCCTTTAATTACCCTTCCGGTATGGACATGAACTCACGCCATGGCTCAAATTTCAAACAAACAAACAACAGATAGGGCCATATGGGGAACAAAAACACTAATAAGGTATGCACATTTCAAAATAAACAGCAACTTGAAATACAAAGCTTAGCATTTACCCAAAGAGTAGGTTCAGGAGAAATGGAAACAGGATACCCAGGGAGGAAGTGGGCTAAGTGCTGGTACATTCTGAGGACAACAACTAATGCCATAGAATAAAACGTGCATCAAGTGTTGTGTGGAAAACTAATCTGCTCTTTAAATCTTCATCTAACTCACAACAAAAAGTTTAAAAAAATATACAGAATAAATAAAAAATTTAAATACTATGCTGCTTTACATTGGAATGAGTTAATTCTTAACAACTGATTTATAAGTAATGAAGCAAAGAAGGATATTATTCTACTTTCCAAATACACTCACTGTAATAGTCATGGATCCAAAACACATCATCATTCCTTTGCCTTTGCATGAGTCTGCTTCAAGTAATTTTGAAGTGTAAAAATATCCTAGCTTTTCCCAAAGAAATGTTACTCTAAAATATCAACTAAAATATCAAATTCATTTATTCCTTTCACTTATGATTTGTCTTGTGTATGCATGGGGGGGGGGTAAGAGACTCTCCTTTATAATCTAAATATAATAATAATTTCAATTAAGTTCACAGTATAGGGCAGTATGACACTATAGGATAAGCACTGGATTGCTAACTTCTTGGTCGTTTGTTTGAGCTACTGTTTCTTGTTTCTGCATGTGAACAGAGATTTTCTGTTTTTTAGGCATTGTGTTGTTGTATTTGTATTAATTTGATGAATGTTCTTAAGCAAACTCCAATTGCCTTCTGGTAGAGGGTTTTTCTGTTTAATGCTCTTATAGCTCTCTTCAGAGTGTCTTTAGTGGGTGCTGGTTTTAGACACTGCTCTGTTGTATAGCAGCTGGCACTGGATCTTGCCCTATTGGTTGGGTTTTACAGGGTTGCAATTGTAACTTGGCTGTATGGTCACAGTTGTTGTCTTGTCAGGTGAGGCACAAAGAGAGAAACTCTCGCACACACACATAAAAGGTCACATTCAAGGCTCAACACCAAAGTCAAATGTCATAAAAACCCATGAAAAAAATATATGTAAAGCTAGGAAACCCAGAAAAAATGAACAGATCAAGAAAAATAGTGGGGAAATATGATCAATTCTTCAGTGCCATCTAATGGACTCTTGCCGTCAAAGCCGACTGAGAAATTCCATGCTGTTCCCACTGTGCCAGGCCTTTTTTCCTCTCCCTCGAAGTCCATTTATTGGTCTTTCCTAGTGAGAACCAGCCCAGGGCTGACCAGATCTGATTTGGAAGAGACTCCTAAATCAGTTTCTGTCTTTGGTCTCCTGCACCTGCTGCAAATCCTTCCCTGGAGCAGCACAGAACCATGTCGACAAAGTACGGACTATGTCTGGCCATCCTGGCTTCTAACAAGCATTCTGGCTTTCCAACACAAATTTGTTTGTCCTAGTCGTCCACAGTTTCTGTGATATTCTTCTCTAACACCATAACTCAAATGCATAACTTCGTCAATGGTCTTCCTTAGTCACTGTGCAACTTTCATCTGCATATGAGGCTATTGAAAATACCATGACACAGTTTAGTCCTCAAACTGGTATCTTTGCTCTTGAACACTTTAAAGAGGTCTTCTGCAACAGATTTGCCTAATATGCTATGTCATTTGATTTCCTGACTGCTGCATTCATGAGTGTTGATTATAGATGCAAGCAAACTGAATTCTTTGGCAACTTCAATCTTTTCTCCATTTATCATGTTATTTATTGATCCAATGGTGAGGATTTTTGTTTGCAACCCATATGAAGACTGTAGTCTTTAATTCTTAACAGTAAGTATTTTCAGTCCTCTTTGCTTTCAACAAGCAAAGATGTATCACCTGCAAATTGCAGGTTGTTAATGAACCTCCCTCCAATCCTGATGCCACATTCTTCTTTATATAACCCAGCTTCTTGGATTATTTGCTCAACATGCAGACTGAATAAGTATGGTGAAAGAATACAACCATGGCGCAAACTTTCCCTGATTTTTAACCATTCTTTGCACCCTTGCTCTGTTCGAATGACTTTCTCTCCTATGTATAGATGAGCAGGATTAAGTGTTCCAAAATACTTATTCTCCATAGTGTTGCCCATAGCCTGTCATGATGCACACAGTTAAGCTTTGTAAAGTCAATAATGCACAGGTAATTTATCTTTCTGTTATTCTCCGTTTTCAGTCAAGAACCATCTGATGTCTGCAATGGTAGCTCTCATTCCACGTCCTCAACGGAACCCAGCTAGAACCTCTGGCAGTTCCCTGTCAATCTACTGTTGCAACAGTCTTTGAATTACCTTTAGTAAAATTTTACTTGCATGTGATATCGATATTGTCTTGATTTCTGCATTTTGTTGGGTAACCTCTCTTTGGAATTTGTCAAATACTGATCTTTTCCAGTCAGTTGGCCACATATGTCTTTCAAATTTCTTGGCATGGATAAGGGAATGCGTCCAGTGCTGCTTCAGTTTCAAACATTTCAATTTGTATTCTATCAATTCCTGGAGACTTGTTCTTTGCCAATGCCTTAAATGCACACTAGACTTCTTCCTTCAGTACCACTGGCTCTTGATCATATGCTACCTCTTGAAATGGTTAAACAGTGACCATTTCTTTTTGGTATAGTAACTGTGTATTCTTTCCATCTTCTTTTGATGCTTTCTGCATCATTCAGTATTATGCCCAAAGAACCCCTCAGTATTTCAAGTTGAGGCTTAAATCTTTTTCTTCAGTTCTTTCAGCTTGAGAAATGCTGAGCATGTTCTTTTCTTTTCTTTTTCTAACTCCAGATGTTTGCACATTTCATTATAATATTTGCCCTTTGAAAATTTCTGTTCAGTTCTTTTACCTCATTCATTTCTTCTATTAGCTTTAGTATCTAGCCATATTATTCCATTCTGTGATGTACTACTATATACCTTAGCTTCTCTGCCTATAATGGAGTATGGAGTTTGTAGGATAATCACCAAACTGACAAAGTTGACAGTCCAAACCCACCAACTACTCTCAGAAACCCACAGTGCCACTCCAGGACTCACGACAGATATTTATCTCTGCTTTATTAACTACACAAAGGCTGTCAACTGTGTGGATCAAGACAAGCTATAGACAACACTGTGAAGAATGTGTATTGCAGAGCATTTAATCACCTTAATGGGGAACCTGTACATAGCATGTCTTCGAACAGAACAAGGGGACAACAAAAAGTTTTAAATTAGGAAAGGTGTGCAACTAAGGCTGAATTCTTTCACCATATTTACTCAGTCTATATGCTGAGCAAATAACCAAGCTGAATTATATGAAGAAGAATGTGGCATCGGATTGGAAGAAGGCTCATTAACAACCTGCAATATGCAGATGATATAAATTTGCTTGCTGTAAGTGAAGAGGATTTAAAAATACTTACTGATGAAGATCAAAGACCACAGCCTTCAGTACTGGTTGTACCTCAATGTAAGGATAACAAAAATTCTCACCACTGGACCAATAAATAACATCATGATTAATGGAGAAAAGATTGAAGTTGGCAAAAACCTTAGTATGGTTGGATCCACCATAACACTCATGGAAGCAGCAGTCAAAAAATCATACAACATGTCGCATTAGGCACATCTGCTGCACAAGACCTCTTTCAAGTGTTCAAGAGCAAAGATGTCAGCTTGAGGTCCATATGCCTGACCCAAGCCAAGGTATTTTCAGCAGCCTCAAATGCATGTGAAAGCTGAACAATGCATATGGGAGACCGTAGACGATCTGAAGCATTTAAAAGTTATGGTGTTAGAGAAGAGTATTAAAGGTACCATGGTCTACCAGAAAACAAGCAAATTTGTGCTGGAAGAAGCACAATCACAATGCTTGTTAGAAGCCAAGACGGCCAGACTTAGTCTCTCCTACTGTGGATGTGTTGTCAGGAGGGATCAGTTACTGGAGAAGGACATCATGCTTGGTAAACTGGAGTGACAGCAGAAAAAGTGGAAGATTCCCAATGAGATGGATTGGCACAGTGACAACCACAACGGGTTCAAGAGAGGCAGCAATTGTGAAGATGGCGCAGGACATGGTCCTTTGCAGTTCTGCTGTACACAGGGTCACTATGGGCTGGCACCAACTTGAGGGCACCTAACAAGAGTGGCAAGAACTAAGGATTAAAGCGGGACTTTGTTGTAAAGTGCTGTAGAGTTGGTTGTGACTCATATGGACTCTATATAGGGTTTCCAAAGAGCAGCTGGTAGGTTTGAACTACCTACATTGTGGTTTACAGTCCACGGCTGATCCTACAGCAGCACATGAAAGATGAAAAAATCCTGGTTTGGTGCTACAGGTTAAGCATTACATTGGTTAGCAGTTCAAAGCCACTAGCACACCTCAGAAACCTCAGGGTCACTATGAGCTGCAACTGACTTGACAGCACTTTATAATGACAAGGATTAAGGATACCCCAACCTTATAAGGGAGTCCTGGTGTGGTGCTGTGGTTTGATGCGCCAGACTGCAAAACCAGTTAAACTGCAAGGTTGGCGATTCAAGCTCACCAGCTGCTCGTTGGAAACCCTATACAGGGTCACTATGGGTCAGAACTGACTCGATGGCACTTAACAACAACAACAACATGGGTAGATATATGGATAAATACTGGTGGAATCCAAGAATAGGACCCTTGAAGACTCTTCAGATCTGGAACTTAATTCATTCCCATGCTCAATTTCCAGTCAAGCAGTAGATGGATATATAAGACGACCACAAGCTAGGAGATATGCACACAATGCAGTGAGTGGTCAATCATTCAAGATCAAAAAGGCAGCAATGACCTAACAACAAAATTCAGAAGGGTTGGCAAAAAGGTTGAATGGTAACAAGAAGCGTAGGGAGGATGTTTTTGTTCCCTATCATAGAGCTGGTTCCTACTCATAGCGACCCTGCATAGGGTTTCCGAGGCTATAAATCTTTGTTGTTGTTATTATTAAGTGCCTTCGAGTCGGTTCCGACCCATAGCGACCCTGAACAGGGTTTCCGAGGCTGTAAATCTTTACAGGAGCAGAAAGCCTCATCTTTCTCCTGTGGAACAGCTGGTTGTTCCTTACTGCTGACCGTAACGTTCATAGCTGATTTCGTAACCACTAAGCTACCACAAGAAGGATGTAGGATAACTGATAGTACATTCTAAGTATTGAAATCACGAAAATAAAACTAAGTATGTGATTTGTTGAATGTAAAAATGATGATTTGCTCTGTAACCCTTCACTAGATTCACAATAAAAAGCCAAAAAAAAAAAAAAAAAAAAAAACGAAGAAAAGGAGAAAGGGATCATTTGAAATGGAAAAAATTGGGGAAGGGTTAAATTTAAATGGGAAATTCAAGAGTTTTGGTTTGCCCATAAAAACTGTCAGAAGTCTGTTAATATTCAATAGCTTGGTGGAGAAGTTATGCCTGGAATTCAGGTGACATGGTGCATAGCTGCAGATGATAATTTGCAAGCCAGCATCCTATAAAGTCTTCTACCTCAGGGTCCGTCCTCTGTCGACAAACACAACATAACCGCATTGTCTCGTCCCCATTTGACCCTGAGCATCGGCAAGGAAACTGGACTTTATCCTGCGAGTAACATGGAACGCTGAAGGAAAGCTCTTCGTCAGTGCACCTCGGAGGGGAAGGGCTCCGGGGCTAACACATTCTTGGTGAGGAGGAAAGGCAGAGGAAAGTCGGGGAAGCCCAGACAAGTGAAAACCACCATCTAGTGGGCTCCGCCTCCCTCCCTATCCTCCCTCCAGGCCGTCTCACGCACTGTCCGGTTCGGCCTCCCGCTCCCCCGCAACATCTCTCCCTTCATCCCAGGTGGCTCTTTCTCTCACCCTGCTCCTCCTTCACACACCCGACCGGGTTCTGTGCGCGTGATTCCCTTGGCCGGCGCTTTCCACGTCTTGCAACCATATCGACGAGTGAGTTTACGCCTGAGCTTGAGCTTTGGACAACTACCGTGGGCGGACTCTGCCCCAGTCCCGAACTTCAGGAAGCAAAAGAAACAAACCAGCTATTTCTACTTCCGGTGTATTGCGTCCTCGCGATTAAGGAGACCGGATGTAAGACTGTTCTCGCGAGATGAGGGAAAGGGCGCAGGGTTTGAAACATGGCGGACGACGTGGACCAGGTGAGAGTGAACTGTGGATCTCGCTTCCGTACGATTTTTCATTCCCAGCACTGGCTCTGTTAAGCTTCTCGTAACTGAGCTGCATTTTCCAAGATCTCTAGAAAATTATTTATCGTGCCGTTTATGGCGGGTCCTCACGGCTAACCTACCTTCTTTTCCTCGTAACCACACACCTTATGAATAATCTGTGTTGTTAAGCGCCTTGGAGTCGGTTCCGTGCATTCTCTGACAGCGCCAACCCAGACTCCTATGAATCACCTCTAGGCCCCTAGGTATTGCCCTGTTTGAAGCCTTCGTGCCCACTCGTCACTTCCTTTCGAGTCTCCCCTTTATCTGTAGAATGGGAATAACAGCCCCTGTCTGTTTTCTGGAGCTATCGGGATTCCGATGGAAAGTATGGCAATAAAGTTTGTTATTGAGCGTAATAATTATTTACTCATTCAACAAAAACAGATACTGTTCTAGATAACAGGGAAACCACCATTAACATATGCGATCCAACCCCGCTTGAAGTTTAAACTGTTTAGGTTTTGAGGGAGCAGAGTTAATCTGTGCAGCCATGAGGATTTTGCTGGATTGTTGTTATTGCTATGTGCCATAGAGTCGGTTCCGACTCATAGTGACCCTGT
>NW_006408911.1:1490259-1500660 GCF_000296735.1 Chrysochloris asiatica
CCATTAGCCCACAGCGCCACACCAGGTTGTTCATGTTTCTCCCAAGGAACAGCTGGTAGTTTCGAACTGCAGACCTTGAGGTTAGCAGCCCGATTTGTAACCACTACACTACCAGAGCTCCTTTCACATCAGGTAGTCGGGGAAATATGGTGGGATTATATTCTGCCTACTCTGTGGTAAATATGTTTTGATGGAGCTGAACACCTTTTGTTTTGTTTTTAATATCGGTATAATTCTGACTTTTATTTGTATTTGGGGGTTAGAAACATTACAGATAAACTAACAGATTATTTTAGTACATACATGGTGGTGATGGTTGTGTGCCATGGAGTTGGTTCCCACTCATAGTGATCCTATATGGGGTTTCCGAATCTGTAAATCTTTATAGGATCAGAAGACGGCATCTTTTGTCTGCAGAGCAGCTGGTGGGCCCAAACTGCTGACCTTGTGGCTATCAGCCCAACTCATAACTCATTACACCACCAGAGCTCCTTAATACATGAAATATATGAAAATCCTCAGATCATAAAGGTGCACTCAAACAATGAACCACTGGACCACATTGGCATGTTTTCAGTTGGGGTAATAATTACACTTGTGGAAGGTCCAGGTTCATGTGGATTATCCTTGAGAACAAGAGCGGCATTTCTAGTCAGAAAATTAGTGAGAGTTGTCTGCATGGTCCTTTTCCTTTTTCTTGTATTTCCTGGTAATACCTCATTGCATCCCGAATCAATCTGCCTATCTACTTGAACAAAGTGATCAGCATTTGGATCCATGTTTTCAAGCAACTAAAGTCCCTGATTTAGTTTTAAAAACACTTTAGCTAATCCTATCAGTATCTTTCGGCCCTCACTATTCTGGTGCTGACAGTGTTCCCTTGCTATTCATAAGGTTTTCAGTGACTAAATATTCGGAAGTAGTTCATCTCTCCTTCCTAGTAGTCTGTTTTCGTTTGGAAGTTCAGCTGAAATCTATCTACCATGGGTGACCCTCCTGGCATTTAAAATACCAGTGGCATAACTTTCAAAATCTTAGCAACACGCAAGCCACCACAGTATGACAAACTGACAGACGACAAACTCTAAATAATCATTGCGGAGAGTGAGTATTCTGGAACACTGAATTGTGCTCATGAGGGACCTGTACATAGACCAAGAGGCAGTTGTTGAACAGAACAAGGGAACACTGAATGTTTTTAAAATTAGGAAAGGTGTGTGCAAGGGTGGCATTCTTTCATCATACTTATTCAGTCTCTATGTTGAGCAAATAATCCAAGAAGCTAGATTATATGAAGAAGAACTTGGTATCAGAATTGAAGGAAGGTTCATTAACAACAGGCTGCAGATGTATGTTAGGTACCATTGATACGGTTTCGACTCATAGCAACGATGTATACAACAAAACAAAACGCTGCCTGGACTTGTGAGATCATAATCATTGATAATATTTGAGCCCATTGTTGCAGCCACTGTGTCTTTTTTATAACTGATCCTATGCATTAAAAAGGAGCTCTGGTAGCGTAGTGGTTACGAATTGGGCTGCGAGCCGCAAGGTCAGCAGTTCAAACTACCAGCTGTTCCGCGGGAGAAAGATGAGGTGTTCTGCTCCCGTAAAGATTTACAGCCTCGGAAACCTGTACAGGGTCGCTATGAGTCGGAACCGACTCCACGGCACACAACAACAACAATGCATTAAAGTGTCGCCATCCTTACTGTTATTATCCCTGGTGCACAAATTAGGAAACTGAAACATAGGGAATGTAACTAACTTGTCCAAAGACACACAAGACAGTGGTTCTAAACTACACTGTTATTGTTGTCAAGTGCTGTCAAGTCGGTTCTGACCCATAGTGACCCCGTATAGGATTTCTGAGGAGCAGCCGGTGAGTTTGAACTACAGACCTTACGACTCAAACAGACTTTGCAGTCCAGTGCATTAACCCCCAGCACCACACCAGGACTCTGCACTATCTGTAGTACTGTGGTATTAAATCTGTTTCTTTTGTCAGCAACAAACTACCAACACAGTAGAGGAGCCTCTGGATCTTATCCGGCTCAGTCTGGATGAGCGCATTTATGTGAAAATGCGAAATGACCGAGAGCTTCGAGGAAGGTTACATGTAAGTACATTCATTAAATTACCTTGGAATCACAACGCTTTCCTGTCATCCCTTCCTGGTTCCACCTCTGTCCAATGTAAAAAAAAGAAAAAGAAAAAAATTTTAATGAACAGAGGAGCTGGAATTACCTAAATGTCTTTGCACCTAATACAGTTATTCATGTTCTTGACATTCTTTCCTAGTAACACAAGTATGCTTTTTTAGGATATTTTTATTCCTTTCATGTTTCCCTTTTGCTTATTTGTAAATAACATTTATGTTCCATTCTTATTTAATTTTTTTTAAAATTACATATGCATAAATACATGTTTTGTCATAAAAACATTGAACATCAAATACACAGAATATTCTTTGGAAAACCAAGGGGGCAGGGTGGAGATTACTGTTTTATATTATACATAGTAAAATAAATTATAAATGCTTTACAAAAAAAAAAAAAAAATTAAGAAGTGAACATAAACAACACTTAACAGTAGATACAAAAAAAAAAAAAAAGCAATCCAGAAATATATATATTGTTATAAATACCATTAAATCACTATGAGTTCTGACTCATAGTGACCCTGTGTAGAGTTTCCAAGGAACAGCTGGTGAGTTTGAAACACCAACCTTGTAGTTTAAACTGACCTTGCACAATCCAGTGCTTATTCTACAGTACCACACCAGGACTCTAGAAACACACAGTAAAAGGGACAACCCATTTCCTTTGTTGTTGGTGGTTGTGGTTGTTGTTAAGTCTCAAGAATTCACCTTTTAATAAAAGGCTGGGATTGAGGACATCCCTAAATTTCTGAGTTGAAACATTGTTAAGTGCCGTCAAGTCATTCCAACTCATAGTGAGTTTATGGGTTTCCATGCCTGTAAACCTTTACAGACGCAGGAAGCCTCATCTTCCTTCTGTGGAGTAGCTGGTGAGCTTGAACCACTCACCCTGTTAGCATACAGAGCTACCGTACTAACCCCTTCAGTATTTGTGGTTGTTTTTCTTAAGTGCTCAAGACGATTCCAACTCATAGCAACCTTGTATAGGCTTTCCAAAGAACAGTTAGATGGTTTGAACTGCAGACCTCTATTAGTAACCATTGTTAAAAATTGGCTCTGTATTTTTCAGATCTTTTCTGTATTTTCACACATATGCATATATGTGTATGCAAGGGACTTCAAAAATTTGTGAGAAAATGGAATTAAAAGATTAATAAACTTTTTACAAGAGCTTTGTGAAGCCCCCTGTATGTGAACATCTGCATATATTTACATTTACTCTGTATGCACCACAAAGAGGAGTCCTGGGGGCAAAACAGTAAAGTGCTGGCCTTCTAATCAAAAGATTGATTGTTCACACTCACTCAGTGGGAGAAACACCTGGTGACCTCCTCCCATAAAGATTAGAGCTTTGAAAACACTGTAGGTCTGTTCTGCTCTTGTCATATGAGGCTGCTATGAGTTGAAATGGACATGATGGCACGTAACAACAGCACTTCAAAAAATAAGATGTGATTCTGTTACATACTTATTTTTTGGCACCTTTTTCATTTAATCTTTCTTAGAACTCATTAGTCATGAGTACATTTAAATCTCCTTTCTTAGAACTCATTAGTCATGAATACATTTAAATCTCCTTTCTTAGAACTCATTAGTCATGAATACATTTAAATCTCCTTTATTCTTTATGATGACTGCCTAAGATTCCGTATATGTTAGTAATGATATTTAGGATTGTTTTTCTGCAGAAAACATTTTTACACATATTTCTTTGCTCATATCTGCAAATATTTCTATTGGTCTGGTCTTGAAGTGGTCTCATTCAGAAAGAGAGTGAGCTGATGGTTTGCCTCTTCTTGATGATGTACTACTTTCTTGAAGGTGGTATTTTATTACTACTACTCTGCTCTATACTGATTAAAAATAGGTAATACTCTTGAGCATTTAAATATATGCCAGGTACTATGATTCTAAATGTGTAATATGTGCAATATTTAGCTTAATTTTTATAATGGCCCATCAAGTATTCATTATGCCTGTTTTACCGTGGAGAAAGTTCAGGCTCAGGAAGGTGACATTACTTGTTTCAAGTGGCACAGTACATAGTAAAGGGAGAGTCAAACTATAAATCTAACTTCAGCCTCACTCTTAAGTACTATGATTCCCCTTCCATAAAACCTTTTAAAAATAAATGCTCGTATGTGGTTGAGAAGGAAGTGAGATGGTGGTCTTACTCTACAGCTGTTGTGTGTTGTTGAGTTGACTCCACTTCATAACGACTCTGTATAGGGTTTCCCAAAACACCTGGTGGGTTTGAACTGCTGACCTTCCTTAAAGAAAAAGGAGCTCTGGAAAATGGAGTAATAGCAACTTGGGTAGAAAAGTGGAGTTGGGCTTAATCACATGTGCCAGTGACACGTGAGAGACCTCAAGACAGAGATGTTACTCTTGACTCTCAGAGCTCAGTTCCCTTTGTAGCGTTTATGTTTTAATTAGTCTATGCATCTTTCTTGTTTTTCTGCCCCTCACTTACAGTTTTTTGATCTTGTTAGTGCGCTCTGTAGCGCTTCCCACATAGCTGATTTACTCCTTTTATTTTCATGTGAGCTGGTAAACCAGTTAACACTGAGTAAGTGGGTTCTGATCAGTTCCAGAAATTCACCTTTTAATAAAATGCATAAATTCTGAACCTTGCATTTAGGACACCCCTGATTGCTGAGTTGAAATGTTTGTTGATAGAGCCCATAGATGTGAAACACAACTTCTAAGTATGTTATTAATGGTTAGGGTGTTGCTCCACTTATGCCTTTATGCCATTACAGGGAGGACTGAAATAACAGTAGTCTTAGATGGCCTTTAAGTCACCACCTTAACAGTTAAAAATACTTTTTATCTTCTTTTATGTATTTTGTCACAGTATTCCAGGTCTAATTGTAAGCAGTCTATTGACAAATGATGAATTTATTCTTTTTTATAATTAAATATCATAAATGATGTGATTACCTCAGAGAACAAGTTGGGTGGTTAATTAAAAAGTAATTGCAAATAATTTGGGGTACATTCCTTTTTGGCCCTATGAACAGTTTTGTAGTTTTGTCAGATTGATTGTTATTTAAGTGATCTACAGAAAAGCAATGTATCAGTACAGTCAGGATTAATTTTTATTTGTGTGTGAAAATGTGTAGTATATGTATTAGTTGCGTTACTTGTAATTGAGCCATTTACGTAAAGTAAGGTCTGTTTTTCATAATTCGATTGTTAAATTTCTTGTCTTCACCTTCCCACTTCAGGCCTATGATCAGCATTTAAATATGATATTGGGAGATGTGGAAGAAACTGTGACTACTATAGAAATTGATGAAGAAACCTATGAAGAGATATATAAAGTAAGTTTTGAAGTTCTACTTATCACTTTGAAAATGTCATTCTCAACTTCCAACAGCTTGAACACTTATGTATGGAAAGCCTATCACGTGGGTTAATGCGTTACACTGCAGTGTTGGTTTGAACAGGTAGGTCAGTGGTTCAAGCTCATCAGCTTCTCAGAGACCCTATACAGTGTCATTGTGAGTCACATCCGACTCAACAGCACTTAACAACAACAATCATGGGCTACACAGACTTCAGTACAGTTTAGCATTTTTAAATGGACACTTCATGATCAAACAGACCTGCTGTCCAATACTGGCTTGGCCACTTCCTAGCTATGCTTCCCTGGGCAAAGTAATTGCCTTTGCAAACTCAGTTTCCTCATTAGTAAATGGAGACGTTGCATAAATGTACCTCATTGGATTACCAGGGTTCAGCGTGATCTAAACTAAGGTCCGTACATGTGCTAGGTTAGCAGCAATACTGAACAGTGTCTCAATACTTGTTAGATGATATAGAGTCGATCCTGACTCATGGTGACAGCAGTGGTTTTTGGTTGGACTTTGGAGCTATCATCAAACTAAAGGTTGATTTTAGTAGGAAATCTGAAGCCTTATCAGTGAACTTTTCATACTCTTGCTACATGAAAATCCTTTGGTCTGTCTTGTCCTTTGAATGGATCCATAATTATTTGGCAACTTCAAGCACTGGTCACTTGGAAAATAATATAGGTCACTGAGCTATGCAAATCTTCCAGGTGCTGACTCATTTCATTGCTTAATATTGTTTTAAAATCACATTCTTTAATATTGCTGATGAGCTCATGTAAAACATCTTTAAGTTGTGGGAAGCTATCTAACTCACAGTGGGAAGTAAAAGTTTTCCAAACTTCTAATTTTCATTTCTTCAAAACCAATTTAATCCTTGGCAAAAAAAAATATTAGTTGTTTTCCTTAAAGTGGCATGTTTCCTTCCTTCATTTTCAGGAAATTGCCAGTTACTTGAGTCTGAAAACCCAAAGTGTGTTGGGCACTTGTTCTTTTAAGTTAAAATAGTGGTGCATGCGAAAAGTTATTCCACTTACAACTCCATTGTTCAAGTGCTTTTCCTCAACACAGTTGTAGTTCATTAGGCAAATACTGCTTGATGGTACTTCCCAATTTATCTCACAGAATACTCAAATGAAATGTATGTTCAAGGGTTGAGATATAATCTAACTTTCACCAGTTCAGCAAGAACATTCTGAAGTACCTTTTTTTTTTTAAAAAAAAAAAAAAAATGTATGTGCTGGTGTGGCACTGTAGGATAAGCACTGGACCACAAAATCGGTTTGAATTGGTTCAAACTCAGCAGCTGTGCCTCAGAGACCCTATAAAGCGTGGCTATGAATCAGAACCAACTCAGTGGCACTTAACAACAACAACAGTAAAGTTTTGTAGAACTTCCTTTGTACTAAGGTATCACCATTGCTTTTGTGCCACTTGTGTGGATGAAAAAGGCAAATAATATCTTAACATTGTTGTGAAAATATTGTCTTCACAGACACTTTGAAAAGGTCTCAAGGGTGTGCGAACCACTTTTAAGAAATACTGCTCTATTCTATTGGCCTGCCCACATATCTTCCTAGAGCACAGTGGTTAAAACTGATTTGGATTTCAGGAAGTCCTGGGTTCAAATCCTGACGATCTTACTTGTTGGTGTTGTTAAATGCTCATGAGTCAGTTTCTGACTCTTAGTGACCCTGTATATGGTTTTCAAGGAGCAACTGGTAGATTTGAACTGCCTACCTTGTGGCTTGAAGTCCAGTGCTGATCCTACAATGCCACAACAGGAGTCCCAACTACTTTACTTACCAGCTATATAATTGGGTCACATTACCTAACCTATTGATGGCTGCATTGCCTTGACTGTCAAATGGGGATAATAATAGGACCCACTTCAGAGCTCTTTTAATGTAAAAAATTACATTAGCAGTCCTCAGGTTAGCTATGGCACATAGTAAACACTTCAGTGTTTGTATTGTTGAGCTTTTCGTACTGCTTTGTCTTGGCTTTTCTCAGACCACTCCTGACTCCATTGCTCATTTATGGGTATTTATGTCCTTTTTGGGAGTTCTGGTGTGGCATTGTGGATTAATGCGCCAGACTGCAAAGCCATTTGAACTGAAAGGTCGGTGGTTCAAGCTCACTAGTCACTGCTTGGAAACCCTATGCAGGGTTGCTATGTGTCGGAACCGACTTGACAGCACTTAACAACAACATGTCCTTTTTGACTTATGTGCGTTTGTTTTACCTTAAGAGATGTCATTCCGTTTTTTTACTTGGACAGTTTTATAAGCCATATTGTTGTTATGCTGTTGAGAAGTGACTGAGGGGCTTCAGCTGTTAACCTTGTGGATAGCAGTCCAGTGGTTATCTTATGTCACCACATCATGACTCCTATAAGCCATGAGTGTTTGACATTAGTCAGTAAAGAATAAAGTTTCAGCTCTTAATAGGTTTCAGTTCAAATCTCGAATCCAAAGGATGTACTGTTTCATATTAACTGGTAGCAGACAGAATACTTATTTCTCAGAGTTATGCTCCAAGTAGGAGGGAACTTCAAAAAGTTTATGGAAATGTTATGTGACCTTGTAGTTGCCCACAACTTGTCTGTCGCATTGTCGTACTGTGGTGGCTTGTGTATTGCTGTCATCCTGAAAGCTGTAGCGCTGGTATTTTTAATACCAGCAGGGTCACCAATGATGGAAAGGTTTCAGCTGAACATCCAGACTAGGAAAATGGAGAGACAGACTATATCTGATTATTTAGTCAGTGAAAGCCTTATGAATAGCAGTGAGACACTGTCACATAGCACCAGAATGTTGTCAGCCAGAAGGAGAGCTCCTCAAGTTGGAAAGCACTCAAAATACACCTGGGGGAGAGCTGCCTTCTCAAAGTAAAGATGTAAAAACAATGATGTTAATAGAATAGCTTTTGGTAACTTCTTTTGCTGCTAGGACACAACTTAAAATGAGAAGAAATAGTTGTAAACATCCATTGATAAACAGAACATGGAATGTGTTAAGTATAAAGCTAGAACAATTGGAAGTTGTTAAAAATGAAATGGAACGCATTGACATTGGCCGTTTTGAATCTAACAGCCACATGGTTTACTATGCCAGAAATGACAAACTGAAGACGAATGGTGTCACATTTCATTATCAAAACGAACATTTCAAGATTTATCTTAAAAGTCAATGCTGTCTGTGATAGGATTGGGATAATATCAATTGGCCTACAAGGAAGACCAGTTAATACAACTGTTATTCAAATCTACATACCAACCAATAAAGCTAGTAATCATGAAATTGTAGAATTCTACCAACTTCTTCAGTCTGGAATTGATCAAACATGCAATCAAGATGTCTTGAAAATTACTGGTGATTAGAATACAAAGGTTGGAAATAAAGAGAAAGAATGAGTCTTTGGAAAATATGGCCTTGATGATAGAAACAATGCTGGAGATTGCATGATAGAATTTTGAAATGACTTCTTCATTGCAAATACCTTTTTTAAACAATATAAAGAATGAGTATACACATACATGTACCTCACCAGATAGAATACACCAAAATCAAATTAAGTACATCTGTGGGGAAAATCACAAAAACCCAGAAGAGTTGTGAGATGACTGTTATAATATCATATAGGAAGAAAGCAAAAGGTCATTAAAAAGATAAGAAAGAAGGAAAAGACCAAAATGGGTATCAGAAGACACTCTGAAACTTGCTCTGTAGCATAGAGTTTCTAAAGCAAATGGAAGAAATGACATAGAAGAGCAATGAGGACACAGAAGAGCTAAACAGAAAATTTCAAAGGGCAGCTAGAGAATGCATAACCAAAGGTCTGGAGTTAGAAAACCAAATGGGAAGAACACACTCAGCATTTCTCAAGCTGAAAGAACTGTAGAAAAATTCAAAACTCAACTTCCAATACTGAGGGATTCTATGTTCAACCATTTCAAGATACAGTATATGATCAAGAGACAATGATACTCAAGGAAGAAATTCACTGTGCACTGAAAGCATTGACAAATAACAAAGCACTAGGAATTAACGGATTACAAAATGAAATCTTTACAACAAACTAATGCAACACTTTCTTACCTGTGCCAAGAAATTAGGAAGACAGCTAGTTGGCCAACTGATTGGAAGAGATCCATATTTGTGCCCATTCCAAAGAGAGGTGATTCAACCAAATGCAGAAATCATCAGGCAATATCATTAACATTACATGCAAGTAAAATTTTACTAAAGATAATTCAAAAACAGCTGCAGTGATACATTGATAGGGACTCCCACGGGTTCAAGCAGGATTCATTGAAGGCTGTGAAATAAGGGATATCATTGCTGACGTAAGATGGATCTTGGTTGAAAGCAGAGAATACCAGAAAGATGTTTACCTGTGCTCTATTAACTACACAAAAGACTTTCCGATAGACTTTTCAATGACAAGCTATGGACAACATGGTGAATGGGTTTTCCATGAGGAGCTTGTACGTAGACCAAGAGGGTATTTGTTCAAATAGAACAAAGGAACAGTGAGTGGTTTAGAATTAGGAAAAGTGTGTGCCAGGGTAGTATTCTTTCACCATACTTATTCAGCCACTTTCCTGAGGAAATAATCCGAGAAATTGAAGAACGTGGCATGAAGATTTGAGGAAGACTTACTAACAACCTGCAATATGCAGATGATACAACCTTGTTTGCTGAAAGCAAAAAGGGCTTAAAATACTGATGAAGATCAAAATACAGCCTTCAGTATGGATTGCAAATGTAAAGAAGCCCAGATTCCTCACTACTGGACCAATAAACATCCATATAAATGGAGAAAATATTGAAGTTGGATCAACTATGAATACTCAGAAACACCAGTCAAAAAGTCAAA
>NW_006408911.1:1509777-1533850 GCF_000296735.1 Chrysochloris asiatica
TTGGTAGAATTCACCAGTGAAGCCATCTGGGCCTGGGCTTCTTTTTGTTGGGAGTTTTTTGATGACCTGATCAAGTTCTTCTTTTTTTATGGGTCTGTTAAGGTTTTTACTTCACTCTGTGTAAGTTTAGGTAGGTCGTGTTTTTCTAAAAATGTATCCATCTCTTCTAAATTTTCGAATTTGTTGGAGTATAACTCTTCATACTATCTGTTATTATCCTTTTGATTTCCTGCGGTTCCATTGTGACATCGCCCATGTGGTTTCTAATGTGTGTTATTTGTGTCTTCTCCCTCTTTTCTTTTGTTAGGTTTGCCAGATGAATATGTAAAGACCAATTGTATTAGTAACCATGGTTGTGGGGGAGGGGCATTCTCTGGGAAGTCAACAACAAAACAGAACAAAAAGATATAGCTACTGGTACAACCAAATATCATGAAATTAAGTTTAGGGTGATGGTATTATGAGATAATCCATTCAGTTGGCCTAATACAGTTTCTCAAGTTTCTGTTCTAACTCCTAGTTATGGATAGTGTCTTGTTGTTGTTAGGTGCCGTCGAGTCGGTTCCGACCCACAGCGACCCTGTACAGGGTTTCCGAGGCTGTAAATCTTTATGGGAGCAGAAAGCCTCATCTTTCTCCCACGGAGCGGCTGGTAGTTTCGAACTACTGCCCTTGCGGTTCGCAGCCCAATTCGTAACCACTACGCTAAACTTGTGAGTGGCCATGCCAGTATTACTAGGAATGCCCTCACCATCAGTGATGTGCATGTGAACTGGGAGAAGTGTGAATGCTAAAATATTGTTAGAAACTCACAACATTCCTGAATGTGCTGTGACCCTTGGATTGCCCCCCTGCTTGTACTGTTAGAGGAGATTGCGGTTCTTATGTAGAACCTGGGACAGTTGAGCCAGAGAGGTTCCTGCACCCACCCATTCACTGAGCAGCCTCAGAGAACTCGAGCCCTGTGTCTACTGGAAAGCTCCCACTAGGCAGCATTCCTGACAGTGCCTGGCTGACTTGTGATTTCGCTCTGCCAGGCTGAGTACACTGGTGCCAGCATGGCTGCTGAGCTGTGGGAGTCAAGTTGCCATAAAGACAGGAGTCAGTGATGCAGACAGAATCCGCACCCCTACCCCAAAGGAAGCAGCTAAGACATCTAGCTCAGATGAGTTACAGTTCTCTGTCAGGTTCACATGTGGTCATTAGTGAAGCAGAGAACTGTAAAATTAAAAAGATGAATTCTTTCCCCTCCCACATGTAGCAGAGCAGCGTCACGATTTGTTGTTGTTAGGTGCCATCAAGTCGGTACCGACCCATAGCGACTTTATGCACAGCAGAATGAAACACTGCCAGGTCCTGGGCCAACCTCACTGCTGTTGCCACGCTTGAGTTCATGGATGCTGCTACGTGGTCATCTCATTAGGGGTCTTCCTCTTTTTCTCTGACCTTCCACCTTACCAAACATGATATCCTTCTCCAGCGACTGGTCCCTCCTGACAGTACGTCTGAAGTATGAGAGACGAAGTTTGGCCATCCTGGCCTCCAAGGAGCACTCTGGCTACACTTCTTCCAACACAGATCTGTTGGTTCTTTTGGTAGCCCATGGCACTTTCAATATTCTTCTCTAACACCATAACTCAAATGCATCAATTCTTCTACAGTCGTCCTCATTTACTGTCCAGCTTTTGCATGCATATGAGGTTATTGAAAATACCATGGCTTGGATCAGGCGTACCGTAGTCCTCAAGCTTACATCTTTGCTCTTCAACACGTTAAAAAGGTCTTGTGCAGCAGATTTGCCTCATGCAATATGTCGTTTGATCTCTTGACTGCTGTTTCTGTGAGTGTTGATAGTTGATCCAAGAATGAAGTCCTTGACAACTTCAATCTTTTCTCCATTGATAAGAATGTTGTTTATTGGTCCAGTGGTGAGGATTTTTGTTTTCTTGACATTGAGATGCAATCCATACCGAAGGCTGTGGTTGTTTATCTTTATCAGTAAATATTTTAAGTCCTCTTCACTTTCAGTAAGCAAGGCTGTATCATCTGCATATCGCAGGTTGTTAATGAGTCTTTCTGCTATCCTGATGCCACGTGTTTCTTCATAGAACCCCAGCTTCTCGGATGATTTGCTCAGCATACAGGTTGAATAAGTATAGTGAAAGAATACAACTCTGTTGCTCACCTTTCTTAATTTTCAAACCATTCAGTGTTCCCGTGTTCTGTTCGAACAACAGCCTCTTGGTCCAGGTCCAGGGTAGCCACCATAAAAACTCCCTTTCAGAACAGGAAAGAAGACAGGAAAGCTGTCACTGCTGTCCAGTTGGCTGTGACTCGTAGCAACTACACAACAGAATGACACATTGCCCATTGTTGTAGCTACTTTGTCAAATCTTGTCTTTGAAGGTTTCCCTCATTTTCACTGACCATATACAGAACAGGTTCTTTTCTAGCAGCTGGTCTTCACTGACAATTATATCCAAAGTAAGCAAGACAGACTCCTCTCCATCCTCACTTCTAAGAAGCACTCTTCCTCCAAGATGGATTTATTCATTCTGGAAGACCATGATATTTTCAGTATTGTTTGCCAACACAATTCAAATATATCAGTTCTTCATGACCCTTCCTTCTCTGTTGTCCAGTTTTCACATACATGCATCTTGTTGTTAAGTGCTGTTGACTCACAGCGACCCTGTAGAGGGTTTCCAAGGAGCTGCCAACCTTGCAGTTAGCAATCCAGTGTTTTATTTTACAGCACCATACCAGGATTCCTTTGGCAGCTGCAAAGAGTCAGAGACTTGGTTGGATACCTTAGTTATATTTGCTCTTTAGAACTTGAAAGGTTTTTGGCAGCAGATTTTCATATTGTGATTCATCATTTGATTTTTTTTCATCAATACTTTCATGGCATTCATCCAAATAGAATGAAATCCTTCAAGTCCTTGTTGCTCATTGCTGACATGTTACAAAGTAGAAGTGAGCTGCTTAGGGACTTTCTTGCCTATACTCTGAACTAGGAGCAGCTCACCAGGCCTATTTTTTCTGCGATATCACAGTGGGTTCGAACCGTCAACTTTTGGATTAGCAGTTGAGTGCGAACTGTGTGTGCCACCTTGTCTTCCTGTCCAATAACAAATACCAAGGGAAAAAGCTGACGTCTTCCTCCCTGATAGTAAAAGAAATTCTTGGGTGAAATCCTGAAGTTCCTCTCTGAGAGAAACTCCTTTTTGTACACTGTTCTCTGTGGACTCTGCTTTTTCTTTCTGGGAGAAACTTCCTTATGTATATTCTGTTTCTTGGACACATCTAAAAGTGGGCATTGACGAAAGGGTTGCCAGTTACGATGCCAAACCAAAACCATACCCAGAATACAATTAGTCAGTAAACACTTAGCAGTATTTGGGACATACACCGCAATATTTGATGTTTATGTAGAATTTTTAATCGAGCTTCTGTATTTTTACAGCTAAATCTGGCATCCATTATTAAGAGCTGTGGCGTTTTCACAGCAACTCTCCTTGCTAATGCAAGACAATTGGAATAATTACAGGCTTTTTTTCTTTGACTAGTCAAAGACCTAGGTTTCTTTGGCAGTGTAGTTTCTTAAAAAAACAGAACTTCATAGGTGTCAGTCATTTTTATGAACTTGTAAGCGCTGGACATCTAACTGGAAGGTCGTCAGTTCAAACCTGCCAGTCGCTCCTGGGAAACCCTACATAGGGTCACTATGAGTCAGAACTGACTCCACAGCACGTAACAACTTCAGTCAAGTTTCTTGCGAGACATAGTTTGTAGGACTCAATTATTTCCTTAGTTTCTCACCTCTAGCTCTCCCTCAGGTTCTTGGTGGCTGTCTTGAGGTCATTTACTCCAGTAAGTTTGGGTGGGAAAGCGACATCGACATCATTAATCTGCACACCCCATCCTCATCCCAGCTCACCCAGCTTATCTGGTGATCTAGAAATGGAGCTTTCACCCTGTGAAATGCTTCCAATCTCCCTATTTCTTTTCATCTCTGTTTGTAAACCAGCTAGTTCTTCCCTGAGCTCAGCTCTTTCTAGTCCTGCCTTGCGAACTGCATTAGGTTTAATCTACTGACATTTGCCTTTTCCCAGCCTCTCCTCTCAGAGTTGTAGGTTTGGGAGTCTCTTGGGCTAGATCATTTCATGCATAACAGGGTTTCAAACACTCAAAGCTTGTTGTAACTGTTTCTTTAATTACCTGATGCCTGACCCATAAGCTAATGCCACAAAAATCTGTGTTCTACATATGTGACTGCGGAAGCTCATATATAATGGCTTAGCAGAGTAGAAGTGTATTTCCTGATCACATAATCCTTAAAGTGTTCTGTGGGATTTTAAGTCATACTAGCTTTTTTCCAGGTGATCAGTCAGAGACCCAGGCTGCCATCCCCTGGCTTCTCACCACTGTCTGAATCCATTCAGCAGGAGCAGGGGGTGGGGAATGACCACAGAAGGGCTCATGGTATGCTTAAAGGTAAGCCTGAGTCACTCTAGTCACTTCCCATTGGGTATAACTAAATTGCATGGCTACTATATCTAATTGCAAGGAAGTCTAGCTGTGTTGTAGGCCCAGGAAACAATGGAAAATGCATTTTGGTGACAGCACCAATCTCTGCCACAATTAGTGATAGCCAGGAAAAGTAAGCAATGAATACATTGGTTTTAGGTGCTACATAAGATAAGTAATTGGGTTTTTGAATCAGTACTTTGTGTGTGTGATGATGAACCCATGTTTGTTTTTAATTTATTTAACAAAAAAATGTTTTTTGTATAAATACACAGATTTGCTTAAATGTGTTCTGTTGTTTTTTCTCTTCCAGTCAACAAAACGGAACATTCCGATGCTCTTTGTTCGGGGAGATGGTGTTGTGTTGGTTGCCCCTCCACTGAGAGTTGGCTGAAACATTGAATGCGTCCTGTGTGGAAATGAAGAGACTTTATACAACTGCTTCTTTAAGACAGAATATATTCAAAAGAGAAACTTGTGTAAAATTAGATATTCAGAAATGACCAAGGATTCTTCCACTCTTGAAATGAGTTGATTTGCAAGCTCATAGGCTAAGTGACAGTTTTATTTTTCTCCAGCCCTTCCAATAAGTGTAATCACAAAATAAAGAACTGTTTTTGCAAATAATTTCAGATTTTTTCCTCTAAATTAAATTGGATATTTTTCCTGTTCTGCTTTTTTAAAATGCAGTTGTGAATTAAAGTAAGCACATTCATTCAGTACATATTTACTCTGAGGGTCCAGGATGAATGTTAAGAACTATGTTTTTTGTCATTTGGCTTCTTAAATCTGCAAAACTCCTGGGGAGGGAATCATTTGAACCCACAATTACCGGACAGCGAGATCAGGGATGCATATCAGACGCCTTATGAGCACATGACATAGATCCAAATGGGCAGACAGACGTGGGCAAGTGTGCTGACATGTCACTGTAAACATTAACATTTGTTGTTAGGTGTTATCAAGTGACCATATACACAACAGAACAAAACACTGCCCAGTCCTGTACCAATCTCACAGTCGTTGCTACGTTTGAGCCCATTGCTGCTGCCACTGTGCCAATCTTATCTCATTGGGGGTCTTCCTCTTTTTCTCCAGCCCTCCACTTTACTAAAGGTCCAAGTATGAGAGACAGTCTGTCCATCCTGTCTTCCAAGGAACATTCTGGCTGTACTTCCAACACAGATTTGTTTGTTCTTTTGGTAGTCCGTAGTACCTTTAGTATTCTCCAACACCACAACTCAAATACATCAATTCTTTTGTGGTTGTCTTCATTCACTGTCCAGCTTTCGCCTGCATATTAGGTTATTGAAAATACCACGGCTTGGATCAGGCGCACCTTAGTCCTCAAGCTGACATCTTTGCTCTTTAAGACTTCAAAGAGGTCTTGTGCAGCAGAATTAACATTTGTAGTAAGAGACAAAGGACAATTTCTGTCACGATTTAATTCTAAGGTCAGGCTTCAGTGGTTGTATACCTTTGTGGTATAGTTTGATCACATCAGCCAGCACTGCACTTAATTTTATGACAAACCAGTTTTCTACTTTTCTTTCTTATATTTCAGCAGCATCACAGACCATTAATAAAAAATGGTCAAGACAGCGTATTTAAATGGTACCAAAAAACAATGTGGCTAAAGCAAAATTATTTTTATTTCTAGCTTCAGTCAGCCAACAGTTAATGCCTGAAAAGTACAGGGAAAGGATATAAATGACAAGGCTTCAAAATTTTTGTGGAAAAAAGGAATTAAAAGATAAAGATATTTTTTCATGAACTTTAAAAAAAAAATTTTACTGTGAATTAAGTGATAGTTTACATGGGAGGACATCAGCTTTACACTCATCCCATCATATTTTGTTTCATTGCAATGATTACAATCCCCTCCATGCATCATCATTCAATAGTATTTGCTTCTATTCCCTCAGGGTTTTTTTTTTTTTTAGATGTACATAAAAACACTTAGGAATACATAATCATTTAAATAACCAAAGGGCACATTCTGCCAGCCTGCCTCTTGACTGCCAGCACACAGCCTTTCTCTTTGCATAAGTCTAGATTCCTCAGCTGCTCTATCTCTCCATGCCATCTCCATGAACTTTTTAGAACCCCTTCGTGTGTGTTACAATCTTTAAAACTATTAAGAGAGGGCATAGACCCTGATGTCCTCCAGTAAGGTAGACCATTTTGAGATGTAGAAAATCTGATTTGTGGATGGCTTACTGGTAAATATGCTGGGTGTGTCTTTGATCAAGCATTGATATTTTTAAGCCATGTGCAAAAAAAATGCTTTTAGTAGATATGACTTAAGAGTTTTTATTTTATTATATCTGTCATTGATATATGCTCTGGTAGCGTAGTGGTTACGAATCAGGCTGCTAACCTCAAGGTCGGCAATTCAAAACTACCACCTGTTCCATGGGAGAAAGATGAGGCTTTCTGTTCCCATAAAGATTTACAGCCTCGGAAACTCTGTGCAGGGTCACTATGAGTCAAAACCAACTCCACGGTGCTTAACAACATCTGTCATTGAAGTTAATGTAGAAGGGAAAAAAACAGGTGGATGACCTGACATGGCTTTTTCTTAGGTGAGGAGAGAGAGGCACCCACCCTTACCTTCTGCTACCTACTTTGCCTAAGGGTTTGTTCACTGTTGAAAAAAAAGGGATTTTTGATCCTGGTAGTAGCAAGTGCCTTCTTGGGCTCACGTTTTCTGAGCAGAACCTTTGTGTAAATGATACTGATGGATATAAACACAACAGTTAATCATTGTCAATTTGTTGAACAGAGTACATCAGGCAGAGATATTTTGTATACATAGCCCTATCTAACCTCACAAGCTGGGTTATATGACAAAAAACGTGGCATCAGGATTGGAGGAAGACTCATTAACAACCTGAAATATGCAGATGATACAACCTTGCTTGATGAAAGTGAAGAGGACTTAAAATATTTACTGATGAAGGTCAAAGAGCACAGCCTTCGGTATGGATTGCATCTCAATGTAAAGAAAATAAAAATTGTCACCACTGGACCAATAACATTCTCATCAACAGAGAAAAGATGGAAGTTGTCAAAGACTTCATTCTTCTTGGATCAACCATCAACACTCATGGAAGTAGCAGTCAAGAACTCAAAGGACATATGCATTAGGTAAATCTGCCACACAAAACCTTTTTAAAGTGTTGAAGAGCAATGATGTCAGCTTGAAGACTAAGGTGCTCCTGACCCAAGCCACAGTATTTTCAATAACCTTATATGCATGTGAAAGCTGAACAGTGAATAAGGAAGACCGTAGAAGATGCCTTTGAGTTATGGAATTGGAAGAGAATATTGAAAGTGCCATGGGCTGCCAAAAGAACCAACAGATGTGTTGGAAGAAGTGCAGCCAGAGTGCTCCTTGGAGGCTAGGATGGCCAAACTTTGTCTCTTATACTTCGGACATATTGTCAGGAAGCATCAGTCACTGCAGAGATGTCATGTTTAGTAAGGTGGAGGGTCAGAGAAAAAGAGGAAGACCCCTAGTGAGATGGATTGGCAAAGAGGCAGCATCAATGGGCTCAAGCATGGCAACAATTGTGAGGTTAGCTCAGGACTGGGCAGTGTTTCTCTCTGTTATGCATAGGGTCGCTATGAGTCAGTACCGACTCAATGCCACCTAGCAGCAACAGCAACCCTGACTGACTTCCAGGGCACTACAAGAAACTGAAGTTCAAAGAGCTTAAGTCTGTTGTCCCTGACTACTCAGCTCTTTTGACAACAGGATTTGAATTCACCTGAACTAATGAGTGTGTGGAATGCTGCAATGCAGAGACCCTGGCTCTAGGATAGTGTACTGGCCCCTGATGCCACCACATCAGCTCTGTTCTGCTGTACTCCAGCACTGAGTTCTTCTAAGTAGTTTCTGATCTCCACACTTGATTTTCTTAATACTTGTTTAACTGTGTTCTTGGTCATCTTTCTCCTAGAAGTGATAAACTGAACTAGAACTATTTGCTTTGAGGACTAGTTTACACACAGGTTTCTAAAACCTATTAACTCAAGGCTTACCTCACCAAGGGGAAGGGAGTGGGTGGGACTTAACCACTTAACCTCGTAGTTGCTAGGATACAGGGAGAGGGACAATAAAAGATTGAAGAAAGAACAACCATCTCTGCTTTACCAGACAGGGAGAGGAGGCAGTATGAGTTTTGTAAGTACTCTGAAGCTCAGGCTACTCAGTCCTGCATTGGTCAGCTCAAACAGGGTCCTGCAACAGTCCTCCAAATGGAGGTTTTCTCTCTAGATTGGGGTTTTCAGGGTGCTGTGGTTTGAGGAACTAATCAGTCAGAAGACACCCACCACCCCCAGGTGCCATGACTTGGATTTGAGGCAGCAGTGTTACAAGCTTCAGCCAGCTGGCCAGCCCATGGTCATTGTGGTTGGGATCTGATGATTTCCACAACATGGTGTCACAACTCAAGGAATGCCTCTCAGGCAGATGCCAGCCCTTTAAGATGAAATCCACAAAACCAGATTATCTCAAGTTACACTAAAATGAACAATTTTCAAATAGTGGTTTTTGAAGATCTGCCTAAAACTAGAGATCTCATCTCTGGACACTAAAAGGGAGAAACAGGTTTCACATGTCCTTTCACATATCCTCTGAAGCAGAACACTTAGATGTTGCCCACATTGCTTTTAGCCCAATACCAGGAGATACTGAGTTTCATTGTGCACTTGCCAGCTGTGAACAGTACTCACCTACGCTGGACATGGAAAGTACCTGAAAACCCCAGGAGTCTGTGGCTGGATCAAGAGCTTCAGTTGATACTCGGTGTTATGCAACTCTGCTGAAGTATGTTGGTTTTACTCTTGGGCAAGCTCATCCTTGTAACAGATCCAGGCTTACAACCTATCAGCCTACCAACTGTTGTTATGTTTTGTTGGGTGCTGTCTGAATCATAGCAACTCTATACACAACAGAACAAAGCCCTGCCTGCCCTGGGCCATCCTCACAATTGCTATGTTCAAGCCCATTATTGCGATCACTGTATCAATCCATCTCGTTGAGGAAGTCTTCCTCTTTTTGGCTGAACCTTTGCTTTAACAAACATGATGTCCTTTTCCAGTGACTGAGCCCTCCTGACAGCATGTCCAAAATGCAAGAGATGAAGACTTCAGCTTCACTTCTAAGGAGCACTTCTCACTGTACTTCTTTCAACATAACATTTGTTTGTTCTACTGGCAGTCTGTGATATTCTTCACCAACACCACAATTCAGATGCATCTATCATTCTACCGTCTTCCTTAATCATTGTCCAACTTTTACAAATACTATGGCTTGGGCCAGGAGCACCTTAGTCCTCTAAATGACATCTTTCGCAGCAGGTTTGCCTAGTGTGATGCATTCTTTGATTTCTTAACTGACGCTCCCATAAACTTTGATTGTGAATCTTAGCAAAATGAAGTCTTTGAAAACTTCAATCTTTTGCCCCATTTATCATGATGTTATTTATTGGTCCAGCGTTGAGATTCTTGTTTTCTTTATATTGAGGTGCAATCCGTATTGAAGCCTATGGTCTAATCTTCATTAATAAGTATTTCAACTTTTCTTAGCTTCCAACAAGCAAGGTTGTATCATCTACATATAGCAGAGTCTTCCTCCAATCCTGATGGCACGTTCTTCATAAAACCAAGCTTCCCAGATATTTGTTCAGCATACAGATTGATGAATACAACCCTGGTACTTAACCTTTTCTGATTTTAAACCATTCAGTATCCCTATCCCCTTGTTCTGTTCTAACTACTGCCTCTTGGTCTATGTACAGATTCCTCATTAGCACACAATTCTGGAATGCCCATTCTTTGCAATGTTATAGTTTAAGATCTACACAGTCAAATGCCTTTGCAAAGTCAATAAACACAGGCATCGTTAGGAATTATGGTGTGGCACTGTAATATAAGCACTCGACCTTAAGGTCAGTTCAAACTCACCAGACCCTCCTCAGAAATCCTACATAGGGTTTCTATGAGTTGAAACTGACTATAGCACTTCACAACAAAACATCTTTATGATATTCTCTACTTTCAGCTTAGATACATATGTCCTATTTTGAATTCAGCTTAAATTTCTTGCAGCACCCTGTCAATGTTCTGCTGCAACAATTTTTTAATTAACTTCAGCAAAATTTTACTGGTGTGTGATAGTATTGATATTGTACGAAGATTTCCACATTCCATTAGATCAACTTTCTTTGGAATGGGCTCAAATATGGATCTCTTTCAATCAGTTGGCTAGGTAGCTGCCTTCCAAATTTCTTGCCATAGATGAGTGAGTGATTACAAATGGGGCTGAAAACCGTAAGGTCAGCAGTTTAAAACTACCAGCTGTTTCGTGGGAGAAAGATGAGGCTTTCTGCTCCCGTAAAGATTTATAGTCTCGGAAACCCTGTACAGGGTCGCTATGAGTTGGAACCGACTCCATGGCACATAACAACAACATAGTTTGTTGAAATATTCCGCTATGAGTTGGAATCAACTTGACACCATTTAACATAGCATAGTGTCTAATGTGTCAGCTCTGTTCTTGAGATGGTCTCTAAATTCAGGCAGAATATATTCATGGTCATATTTTGGCTATAGTGAACTTGTTTTAATTTTCTTCAGCTTCAGCCTGAACTTGCATATGAACAACTGATAGTCTGTTCCACAGTCTGCCCTGTCCACATTTTGGCTGAAGATAGTGAATTTTCTTCCATAACCTTTTCCCACAGATGTAGTCAGTTTTGATCCGTAAGTATTCTATCTGGTAAGGTCCACATGTATAGTCACCCATTTATATTATTGAATAACAGTATTTGCAATGAATAAATCATTGAGGGATCAAAATTCTGTCACACAATCTCCAACATTGTTTCTATCACTGTTGTTAAGTGCCATTAAGTCAGTTCCAACACATAGCAACCCTACATAGGGTTTCTAAGGAGCAGCTGATGAGCTTGAACAGCTAACCTTGTGGTTTAAACTGACTTTTATAGTCCAGCGCATTAACCTGCAGTGCCACACCAGGACACCCTTCTGTCACTAAGGCCATATTTTACAACTATGGATTCTTCCTCTTTGTTTCCAACTTCTGCATCCTAATCACCAGTAATTATCAATGCATCTTCATTGCATGTTTGATCAATTTCACATTGAAGAAGTTTTTAGAATTCTTCAATTTCATTATCATTGTCTTTCGTGCATAAATTTGAATAATAGTGAAGCCATGTGGAACCATGTCTAACTTCCCCTGGCTTCACAAGACAGAAAGAGAATCAAACTCAAAATCAGGTCAATTCCTATGAAGTAGAGGTCAGACATGCCTCCACCTTACAACCTTCTTTATTCTAACAACAACCATCCCTCCACAGCACTCTCTGCTTCGCATCTCAGTTCATCAATCCATTGGCTACATAGAACTCATAACAATACTTACAATTATGGGGTTTATTAGGGAAGTGGACAGGGTACAGTACAGGATCAAAAAAACTCAGCAGGACACAGCAGTTCTTTAGTCAGGAATGGACTCTTGTCTGCCATACTGTAGGCACACCACATTCTTGTCTTCAGCTTCACAGCCATGTGGCCCCTTGACCTGTGCCCTGCATGGGCAAGTGTTACAAAGCTCTTAGTCTGTGAATCCCCAAAGGGCACTTTCTGCAAGTCAGCCTCCTGCCTGCAGGCACTCTGTTTTACTTGGTCCATAGACTGAAAGCCCTCAGCTACTCTGTCTCTCCAGGTCATCCCTTTTGCCACCAACTCTTCTGTTGCCACTTTTCTAGGTAGTGATCTCACACTCCATTCATGCTCTTTCTTGGTAATCCTGGGATCATCTTCCTGCTTCTCAGATGACTCCTTTTAAACCCAGCTGGATGACAAAACTAACCAATCTCAGCTTTGGAGCCTTATATACCTTTTTCCATGGTCCCACCCAATCATTTGGTGGGAATTAAGTCATTGGATAGAAAAGTCATATCAAGTAAGTTCAAGGTACCCTATTTGTATTAATTACTTTCTTTGTAGACCTGTGGATATTCTATCACAGACAGCATTCAGGATCTTGAAATGCTCTTTTTGATGTTGAATATGATGCCATTCCTCTTCAATTAAGTGTCCCTGGCACAGTAACCCATAGGATTGTCCAATACAAAATGGCCAATACTTGTCCAATTCAGCTCACTAATGCCTAGGATATTGATCTTTATGCATTCCATTTAATTTTTGAGAACTTCCAATTTTTCTATATTCATTCTTGATACATTTCACATTCTAATTATTAATGGATGTTTGCAACTGTTCCTTCTCATTTTGAGTTGTACCCAGTCAGCAAATAAAGGTTCCAAAAGCTTTGCTTCGTGCCTGTCATTAAAGTCAGCTCTACTTTGAGGAGAAAGCTCTTCCTCAGCAGTATTCTGAGTGCCTTCTAACCTGAGGTGCTCATTGTCAGGCACTATATCAGACAATGTCCTGGTGCTATTCATAAGGTTTTCAGTGGGTTTCTCTCTCCTTCCTAGTGTTATTCAGAAGTGGTTTGCCTCTCCTTCCTAGTCTTATTCTGGAAGCTCCAATGAAACCTGTCCACTTTGAATGATCCTGTTGGTATTTAAAATACCTATGGCATAGCTTCCAGCAATATAGTACACACAAGCCAACATAGTATGACAAACTGGCAGATGACTGGTGGCTTCCAACTCTAGTAGGTCTTATTCTCCTACATTAGTTCATGTTCCTATCTATGAGCTAGTTATAGCCATGAGAATGCAGTACTCTGATGGACGAGGCCTGAGTCACATGCTTGTTGTTGGCACTCAGAGAAAGTTTATCCCCACTCGAACCATCTAGTTTAAGACTCTAAAATGGTGGTTATCGGAAGTCAACTAGAGGGAAAGGGGGATAGAGGCTGCAATCAAAGAAGGCCTGTTATTCAAAGATAAGTTTAGTCTCTACAGGAAAATAAATCACATTTATTATTAAAAATAAATCTATTATTAATAACACGCTTATTTCCTGAAAAACACCTCATGGTGGAGTTACTGATTTACAGTTATTGCTTTGGAGCCTAGTAAGAGGTCTTGGACACCCTGAGGAAAAATCACTATGGGTGGAAAAATCAATAGGGTCAGTCAAAAAAAAACTAGTTTTTTGACTGACCCTAGTGGTAGCTGTAGCCCTTTCAGGGGATCTCTGAGGGGCCTGGAACATGGGATGTTAGGTTAAAATATGTATTGGGTTTCTTGGGGCTTTGGGAAGGGTAGAATACTTGAGTCAGTTGAAGAGCACTGAGCCCCACTAGACATATTGCTGCTCATTAACAAAGACCATATCCACAACTCCCTGGTACAGGATCTGGCCAAGAGGTTATCCTCAGCAAATTGCTGAATTAATGAATAAACAGCAAGAAAACCAATTAAAATAGTACTTTGTGGTCAGCACAGTGGAAGGATGAGACAGGTGATACTTTAAAAGAAGGTGAACTTTGCATATTGTTCTCCAGATACTTTGTGGTATTTTCCCATAACTGTACACTGCTGCATACTTTGGGGGGACAGGGGAGGGAAAAGCTTTGTTGTTAGACTTATCTGCTGGAGACACAAGTTCAAATTCTAGCCATTGCCCACCAAGCACAACCACTATCTGTCTGACAGTGGAAGCTTGTGTGTTGCCATTATGTTGAACAGATTTCACTGGAGCTTCCAGACTGAGGTGGAGTAGTAAGTAATTCTTGTTTATCTACTTTTAATAAATCAGCCATTGGAAACCCTATGGATCACAATAGTCCAACCCCAATGTACATGGAGTTCCCATGAGTTCAGGATCAACTTTATGGAAGCTAGCAACCCAACAACCTACTGTTATCTGAAGAGAAGTTTATATCAAGGAAATGACTCACAACTGTATAGTACCAAGTCCCCAGCAGAAAAGAGAGTAAACTTTTCCTGTGCATCCATTATATCGGGAGCAGGCCACACCCCCAAGCAAATATCCTTTCTTTTGATTAGCTGTTCACAGCCAATCATCATAGTGTTAACTATGCCTACTCATAGCCAATTATTTAAAGATGTTAATGATGTCTGCATTAGAACTCATCATGGGAATAACCACATCTCAACTGCTAAATCACTGGGCATCCTGGCCCAGTCAAATTGACACAAAACCTTAACTATCATAGTTCATCCTTTGTCAACTTGGCACCTATATACCATATACTTAATGTCTAAATAGAGAAAATTGAAGTCAGACTTGTACCTAACATGATATAACTAAAATGTGTACAACAAAAACCACACTTGCCCCATTTACATTTTACATTTCACAGACGAACTAAACAAAAATATTTGATGCACACATACAAAACAAACTAAAAAACCTTATATTCATTCAAATGTTCAAAGGCACATTCTGCAAGCCAGCCTCTTGCCCATAGGCACACACTGCTGCTCTGTCTCTTCATGCCACTGCCTCTGCTACTTTCTCTGATGTTGCCGCCTTTTTAGGCAGAGATCTCACACTCCATGCATCTTCTTCCTTCTGATGGTCCTGGAATTATCTGTTCATTTTTCTAAGATGGTGTCTTTTAAACCTAGCTAAATGGCAAAACTAATGAATCCCAGCCTTAGAGTTTATAGTTTTGACAACCATATTAATCCTTCTAACTCACAACAGAATCATAAAATCACATCAGCATCTTCCCCACTACCTTTCACCAGACCCATCTGCAAAAGAAGAAAACAATGCAATGGGGATTCTCCCTTGTCCCCCTCATTCTGAAACTAAGCACAGCCATGACAGCTTGTAAGCCAGCCACTTCATGCCTTTATATCTACAATTTTTGATGGTCCATTTAAAAATTGTCCATCCCCATCAATACAGTACTCTAAGAAGACAAGCATGCTCCTTGATATGAAGAATCTTCCATTCAAGTTGGAATGTTGAGCAACTGCATCCAAAAGGAAAAGTTCAGTCCATCAAATTGTAGCAATTTATACTTATTTACAGTATCAAACATCTTTTTCTTCATCTAGTTGGATTCTGATTGGTTCAGCCCTAGCCATGTCAAATGGATACCAGCTACAAGTTTGGGAGATCACATACACCTGCCTGCACTTCAGACCATCTGGCCCCTTCACTCTCTCAGCCCTAGCACACTCAGGGGCTAGGTCAATACCCATGGGCACAGAAGTTCACACAACTCTCTAAACTTCAGACCAGCCAGTCTTTCCTCTTCTCTCTTTTATCTCAAGGTCAGCGGGTGCTAATGGAGCATGTCCAAACAGTACATCTCCTCATTGTTGTTTTCCCCACTCCCACACAAGTGGACACAAGTAGCCACCAGATATTGTATAGACTGCTCTCCAGCTTCTTTTAATTTTCATTCCTAGAAATGGGTTTTCTCTGATGAACACAGACTTTTCTGGCCTGATGCCTCCAAGACAAACAGTTTGAGTTAAACTCCAATAGTCAGTCTGCTTTTTATCTGAAGGTCTTCCTTATAGCCATGAATCTCCTGTTCTCCCAGCAATTCTGGGTCGTTCTACATGTATTTCCAAATGCAAATGCACAAACTGTCAAGGTTCTGGGTGGGGCTCAGGACTCCACCTAAGACCCTATACTCTACAAAGGCTTAACAAGAAGCCTATTTTTTTTTTCTGGATAAATTCTAACTCACCTTTTAGCAAATCCAATCAATTATAGGCTGAAGGGGCTTACAAGCCCTCTGTAATCATAATTCCCAATGTTCATATGCATTACACATGTATGTCGATTTTGCAATACTAGGCAGGGAAAAAGGAGCTCTAGTAGTGTAGTGGTTACAAGTTGGGCTGCTCACCTCAAGGTCAGCAGTTTGAAACTACCAGCTGTTCCATAGGAGAAAGATATGGCTTTCTGATCCCATAAAAATTTACAGCCTCAGAAACCCTATACAGGGCCACTATGAGTCAGAACCAATTCCACAGCACACAACTACCATCACCACCACCACCACCACCAGGCAGAAGAAACCAATAACCATAAGACAGTCAAATATATATACATTTTTAAAAAACATTCAAATTCAACCTTTTCTTCATGCTTGGACTAACACCATATGCATACGACCTTGGGTAGTGTGGATTGCAGGAGGCCCTGGCTCCCTACCAGCCATCTTGTTCAACCATCATGACAGCTGCTTTGGTGGTTGGTGGTTATGTGCCGTGGAATCAGTTCCGACTCATAGCAACCCTGTACAGAGTTTCCGAGGCTAAATCTTTAAGGGAGCAGAAAGCCTCATCTTTCTCCTGTGGAACAGCTGGTAGTTTCGAACTGCTGACCTTGAGGTTAGCAGCCCAATTCGTAACCACTACACTACCAGAGCTCCTTGACATCTGCATTAGGCAACTCCAAAAGCTGCTTTTCTCCCTTAGCCGAAGCATTTTTTCTCTTACATTCCTTTCAGTCACTGTTGTTGTTAAGTGCTGTCAAGTCAGTTCTCCCTAATAGAGACTCTGTATAGGGTTTCCTGGAGTCCTGGTGTGGCACTGTGGGTTAATGCATCAGACTGCAAAGTCATTTCAACTGCAAGTTTGGTGGTTCAAGCTCACCAGATGCTCCTCAGAAACCCTATACAGGATCACTATAAGTCAGAATCGACTCAACGGCACTTAACAACAACAACATAGGGTTTCCTAGGAGCGGCTGGTGAGCTTGAACTGCCAACCTTATGGTTCAAACTGACTTTGCAGTCCAGCGCATTAACCCACAGTGCCATACCAGGACTACTTTCAGTCATTACAAATCACAAAAATCAAAATAACCACTTAAAAATCAAAGTTCTACCTCCCATGCCCTGTTGTTCTTTCTCTCACAAAATCTCATGCTTCCATGAATCTAGAACAATTGTACTACATCTCACTGCTGATGCTAATCTCAAAAACCATGATGAGACCATGTCTCATCTCCTCTGGTTTCACAAGAGAGAAAGTGAACCAAACTCAAAATCAACCCAACACCGATTCCCATAAAGTGGAGGTTGGACATGCCTCACCCTATGGCCTTCTTTACCAGCGGAGGCAGAGTTATCAGTGCCTTTAAAATTAGTCAGTCGTGAGCACCAATTTAGAAAACTCATCTTTGTGATTTTGTTTCTCTAGAACCCCACTCTTGGGGTACCACATGTTTTAGACTGGGTTCTCTAGGAAAGCAAAACCAGTGAAACATATATGTATATTTATAAAGAGGAGTTTATATCAAGGAAATGGCTCAAAATTGTAGAGTCCCAAATCCCTAGTGATAAATAGCAAGCTTTCTCTGTGTGTCTATATATTGGGAGCAGGCCACAACCCCAAGGAAACATCAATTCAATTGATTGGCTGCTCATAGCCAATCATCATAGAGTTAGTTATGCCTGCTCATAGTCAATCATCATAATTAACTATGACTGTTTATATCTCACCATGGGGATAAACACATCTCACCTGCCAAACCACTGTTAATCCTGACCAAGTAAAGGTGACACAAAACTTTAACTATTACACCCTTTCCCCTCTACCTGAAAATGCCATTGTATGCCATCTGTGGGTACCTAAACAGTTAATAATTTACATGAAAAACTAACACCAAGGAATGAGGAAGATGAGACCAAGTATTTTAAATTTCCTTGAGGTTCATTGCCCAATTTTAATAGACCAGAACATGTAGATTCTTATTTTCTTGGCTGCTTCTAGAAGCTTCCTGGGTGTGGAATCAGCATGCCTTGCTGCAGTTGCTAATATTGATTACTCCTGAGGAATTATTTTCTTGGTGTTCATCCCAACCACCTATACTGTTAAAGAGATCTGGACTCTGGAGTTGCCAGGACCCTACACTTGCCCTTAATTCTGTTGGGAAAATGGCCAGCAAAGATCTAGCAATGTGATGAAGTCAAGTAAACCTGCCTTCAAAGCCCAGCTGTGCCATGTGCCAGCTGGGCATACTACTGGTGCCCTAAGGTCAGTTTCCTTAACTGAAACGAGTTAATTCCCAAGCAGTTGTGAGGACTGAATACATTCTACATAGGAAGTTAGGACAGCACTTGGAATGTTACTGACATCACGGATACCAGGTTTGTAAGTCACAGAGGTGAAGGCAGTGTTGGAAAACAAATACAGTTTGCTGAAGCCACTCCATGTTATTCCAACCTTCCCCCCTCTTCTTCCCCATGGACGTTTCAGGAGAATCATGAATTTGTAATAATTAAACTCATTTCATTAAAAATGATTGTCAAATGTCTACATGCCAAGCTCTGACAATACTGGATTGAACAAGACAAACTAAGTGCCATGAGGGACGTGAAGGAGGTAAGATGATGAGGCATGGACTCATTAAGGGACTCAGGGAAGGTTTGGCCATGATAGTAACATCTGAATGGACATCTGTCTGAACAGCTGGTTGGAGCAGGCCGTGTGGGGATCTAACAAAACAGAACAAGTATAGCTGCAATAACAGTTTTATCTGGTCAAGGGTTAGCAAGGCAAATAGGCTGGAGGGGACTGAGTAGGGTAGGGGTTTGGGACTGGCAATAGGAATGCCCTCAAAGATCCAAGGGTAATTCTGCACCTTTGATTTACAGATGTGGAGGAAAAGGCCAAGAGAAAGAGAGTCTTGCCTAAGGCCACGGCAAGTCCAGTTCTAATACCTACCTTCGGGCAACTGTGAGGCACAACGCCCATGGGTGCTGTGCACATGACTGCAGTGCCTGTAGCTGCACAATCTGTGGTTCCTGCAGCTGCCGATCCCTTGCATCTGATTGCATGATCATTTCTCACCCTCTTTGACCTTTTGGAAGGAAGTAGTCTTCCTTTTGAATAATAGCTGCCCTTTGGACTCCACTCCACTCACAGCCATTGATTCAATTTTGACTCATAGGGACCCTGTGGTGGTGGTTCCAATTGGTTCCAAGTCAGCGACCCTGTGTAGGGTTTCCGAGGTTATAAATCTTTGTGGGAGTAGAAAGCTTCATCTTTCTCCTGCGGAGAAACTGGCAGATTCCCACTGCTGACTTTGCAGTTAGTAACCCAGCTCACAATCCTCTATGGTACCAGGGATCCTTAGGTACCCTGTATGCCAGGGCAAAACTGAAGATTTCTGAGAGTATAAATCTTTATGGAAACAGAGCCTCATCTTTCTCCTGCGGAGTGGCTATGGGTTTGTCCCACCTAACTTGCAGTTAGCAGTCTAACGCTTCACCCACTGTGCCACAACAGCTTGGATAGAGCACAGAGTTGGAAATCAAACACTCAAGAATCAGCTCTACCATCCACATGGGTGAACTTTGGCAGGCCTCTATCTTTTCTGTGTCTCAAAGGAAAGGAGATGTCAGGGATTGAATTTTATCCCTATAGGGCTTGCTACTAAGGAGCTGTGGTAGCGTAGTGGTTACGAATTGGGCTGCGAACTGCAAGGTTAGCAGTTTGAAACTACCAGTGCTCCACGGGAGAAAGATGAGGCTTTCTGCTCCCGTGAAGATTTACAGCCTCGGAAACCCTGTTCAGGGTCGCTATGGGTCGGAACCAACTCGACAGCACTTAACAACAACAACAGGGCTTGCTACTAATCCAGTTGAAAGAACACACATAAATATGCTTTCTTAATTTTCCACACCAGCTGGTGCTGTACTCTTTGCTTTTCAACTGCTTCGCTTTGGTTTGCGGTCAACCGTTGCTGTTGTTGTTACATGCTGTCAAGTTGATCCCAATCCACAGTGACCCCGTATAGGGATTCCAAGGAGTGCTGGTGAGTTTGAACTGCCGACCGTACTGACCTTGTGGTTGAGCACTTATTTTACAGAGCCACATATCCTCATATTAATTTCCTTAAATCCAGCTTGTGGAGCTTGGCCCTGTAATATCTGCTGCTCCTAGGAGCAAAGTAGGAAAGAAAACACAAGTTGCTACTTAGGCCCTAGGGACCACGTTGTTGGGTAAAATGCCCTTTGAATTGTACCCACATCCTGCTGACCTAACATTGTGTTCCAGGCAAGGTTTTTGTCAACATTCTGTGTCCTGTGTGTGTAACTGAATGGGTGACCAGATTCCACCACTGTGGGACAGATCCTTTTCTCTGCTCATGGTCTCCATGCCCTTATCTGGGCAATGTCCTTTTGGCTTGAGCACTGTTGGGAGAGAGGACTGGGATCACTGTTAATGATTAAAAGAACCCACATTTGGAGTTCTTGATAAACTGTTGGTTCCAGTATATGAAAGCTCACGTGTATGTGTGTTCCATAAACAATACTAATGTGGAGTCTTAGAAGCCTTGAATATAAATCACAACACGCCACTTAGTAGCTGAATAAGACTTGCCTTCCTTTATTCTCAATTTCCTCCTCTATTTTATGGGAATAACAGCAGTGTCCACCTCATGAAGAAGGCCTGAAGAGTAAATAATATCCAAGAAAGGTTCTAGCTCAGGGCTTAATGTAGAGGTTGCTGTTGTGAAGTGCCATTGAGTCAGTTCCAACCCATAGCAACCCTGTATAGGGTTTTCGAGGAGCAGCTGGTGAGTTTGAACACACATCCTTGCAGTTCAAACGACTTTGCAGTCTGGCTTATTAACCCACAGTGCCACACCAGGACTCCATGTAGAGTTGTTGTGGTTAAGTGCCGTTGAGTCGGTTCCGACCCATAGCGACCCTGAAGAGGGTTTCCGAGGCTGTAAATCTTTACGGGAGAAGAAAGCCTCATCTTTCTCCCACGGAGCAGCTGGTAGTTTCGAACTGCTGACCTTGCAGTTCACAGCCCGATTCGTAACCACTAAGCTACCAGAGCTCCTCCACGTAGAGTAGGAGCTCAATATATTTGTGTTTCCCTTAATTAAGCCAACGTCTCAACATTCCTACTTCCTATCATCTCCTAACTTAACTTTCAGGCCTCTGTAGTTGGTCTGTGTTAAGAAGAAACTACTCATAAATAATCTGTCTTTATAACAAGGATCAAAGCTGTCTTTTATAAATGCACAGTTTCTGCTTTGCTGAGTATACTATTACAACATTAAAACACATTCTCACTAATCTTTTCTTCTTGTATTGTTGCTCCTTTATGACTTTTCTAGGTTAAGTACTGTTAGAAACTAGGTTAGGTAACAGCTAGTTCTGAGCAGGTTTTAAATCAGATTGGGAGGAAGGTTATAGAGAGAGAGTTTCTCCTTTGCAAAGTACCCTACCCTTCTCCCCATTTGGCGATCAGCAATGCTTTTCTCGGATCAACTTAAGGGTGCAAGAGAAATAAGTGGAGGCAGCTCAGAGAGCAAGGTCACCCAACAACATCACGAGGTGATGACATCACTGGCAGCTTCTGCCTAGGAATAACCTAGGGCTCAAATAACCAAGGGAAAGGGCAAGTCAACTTTATGGCAAGTTGACAGATCTGTGAGCAGGAGTTCATCAAACATCACGGCCTTGGGAATGTTGCTAAAAATTACCCAGGTCCACATGTACCTCTATTCACTTTGCCCTTGTCTGCTTTCTGCCCTGTCAGGTTCAAAACAACAGAATATTACCAGTGGTCCCCCACCCCATTTCCTGGAAGAAAGGTTACCAACTGCCAGAATCAAAGTACATTGTGGATAGTGTCACAAGAATCCTAACCATCCAAGCACACTTATTTTGTGCAGTGCCCTTTGTGTGATACAACAGATAAGCAAAATCTCAAAATTATTACTTTATTGGAATTGGCATTGTAGCAAGGCCTCTACTGATTTCTCTTTCCAGACCAGCTGCATTTCTATACAACTAAAATTGGTTGCCCTCCCCAACTATATCCCCTTCTAAGTTCATAGTTTGATACATTAAGTTGTCTTAAAGCACAACATTCCTGGTTGTCTTTGCCAATTATTAGTGACATCCCCTATCCACTAAATCTTCCACCTTTTGTATGCCTATATATACTTTGCAAGGGTTTCAAAGTTTTGGAAAATAGTCCTGAGCAAAAATCCATGGACAATGTTTTATATGAGGAGCACTTGGAGAAGGCTGGGAAAGAAGTGGCTTTATCTGTCACAAACCAAGCTCCTTTGGGTAGAAAAGAAACTGAACTGGCAAGAAGGGAACTGGCATTGAAACTGTTGGGTGAAAATCATGGCTAAGGAATTCCAATCATATCCCCCCTGGTCAAAGCTCTCCAGTGGCTCTTGAGTAATGTCCACACTCCTTCCCATTCTCACACCCTCTAGGCCCTGCCAACCTCTTTACCCTCGCTTCCTTCCACCCAGCCATACTAGCCTCCTTACTGTTCCTTGAAATTGCTGAATTAATTCTCACTGAGACCTTGGCAATTGGCTTTAACACTTCCAAGAGTCATCGTTTCAAATATGCTTAGCAATAGAACAAACCACTTACAGAGCCCATAAAATTCTCAATTCTTAGGCCACATCCTATACTAATTATATAATAATCTCTGGGTTGGATTTAGGGATCCATATTTTTCTTTTAAAAAATAAAAAGTCCAGGATATCCAATGTGTGACTAATTTGAGAGCTAATGTCCTAGATCAGTGGTTCTCAAAGTGTGGCCCTAGATCAGCAAGAGCATATCCTGGGAACTTGTTAGAAATGCAGATTTTCAGTCCCTCCTGGCTTCAAACTTTACTGAATCAGAAACTTGAAGGAGTCAGGAATATGTGCTATAAGGAACCTTCCAAGGGGATGTAACATATGCCAAAATTTGAGAAGCACTGTCAAGATGTGTCACTGGGATGAACAACATACGCATTACCTGGAATTTTGTTAGCAATGCAGAAGCTATGATACTGTCCAAACCTATGGAATCAGCATCGACACTTTAACAACGTACTTGTTGATTCATATGCACATTAAAATTTAAGAAGTTTCCTAGCTCTTTACCAGGGAGGCCCCAGAAGCAATAACAAAATGGTAGTAAGGTGTAGGTATAGCTGGCATCCAGATCTTGGATTCTAAATAGCTTTCAACGCCAAAAGAACCAGGACTTAATGAGAAAAAAAACTGTCTGGAAGGCTAAGGCAAGCGCAAGTACAAGATGAGCCTGAACATGTTGTACTTGAAAACAAGGAATCTTTGATGAATGATGGGAACATGAGACAAAAACCCAGGAGTCACTTTGGCCAAATCTGAGTCTAATCTGGTAGCTGCTGTAGCTGCTATTGTGTGCCATCTAGTCAGTTCTGACTCATAGTGACCTTGTATAGAGTTTCCAAGGTTATACATTTTTATGGGAGCAGAAAGCATTCAATAAAAAATATCTGTGACTTTGTAGTGCAATTAAGAAATAAGTGCATATAGATAGATAGGAAAGAAAACTCTTCTTTTACAGTAGAATGCCAACTATAAGTATAAAAGGAATAATGAAGTAAGAAAATCATCAATGAATGCTAGAACTAAGTTTGAGACACAAAATATAGCCTAAAAGTATATACCACAAAATTACTTATTAACTACAAAGAAGAAAATAGTAACTTTTTGGGATAAACCCGACAGAGACGACTTTAGGCAAAGTTTGTTGTTGTTGTTAGGTGCCATCAAGTTGGTACCGACC
>NW_006408911.1:1534735-1537197 GCF_000296735.1 Chrysochloris asiatica
CAACCTTGTTGCACACCTTTCTTAATTTTAAAACATTCAGTGTTCTCATGTTCTATTTGAACAACTGCCTCTTGGTCCAGGTACAGATTCCTCATGAGTACAATTAAGTGTTCTGGAATTCTCATACTTCACAATGTTGTCCATAGTTTGTCATGATCCACACCATCGAAAGCCTTTGCATAGTCAATAAAGCACAGGTAAACATCTTTCTGATATTCTCTGCTTTAGCCAAAGTTAGCATCACCAATACTGGGATAAAGCAACTCTTTGTGTTCCCTGCTATGATGCAATGATGATGCAAGACCACTTCTGTGGCACTGCCTGCAACTACTCCTGGCACACCTACACAAAGGAGTGTTCCATGAATGAATTGCTCTGTACTTTTTAAAATGTCAAAGTCAAGAAAGTCTAAGAGTTTGGGAGGCAAAAATAAGAATGGTGTCTTGGTAACATACTCTGCTAGTCCCTCTACAACAGACACCCGAAAAACCAAGTAGAACACATGCAATTATCCAGTAACTCTGAGCAGCAAATGAAATAGAGCTGGATTAAATACCATTTGGAAAGTCAGTGAGAACAAAAACAGTGACTGAGGCGAGAGATGGAGCAGGGCCCCATGCTTCATCCAGCGACTTTGAGACACAGAACACAACGCACATGGGTGAAGATAAGCCAAGTTCATGGATACCAACTGGGATAGAGACACAGTGTAGACAGAGCCTGAGTGAAACAAATCAGCCATACCTTCCACATCTACCACCTACTGCCTTCCCCAAGAGGTGAGTGCCACCACTAAGTCCTGTACCACTGCATCATAAACAGATGGTGGACAACAGCTGCTCACTATGCCTGCAGTTACCCTTTACAGCCCACAGACAGAGATCCAAACTCACATTCCCTCCAGTTACTCCACCCACCCAGAGACAGGACAGCAGTGGCTCAGCATCCAAACTAACACACCTGCTCACACACCCGGATATATCAATACAAAGCAAAACAAAAAACCAAACCAGGATGTATCAAACCAACACACATAATCAGCAAACACATACAACATCTCCAAAATGTCTCAAAGGCATCAAGTCAAATAAACAGTATAAGGCATCACAAGCAGGTGAACAAAACAAAGAACCAGGAAATCGTCTCAAGAAAGAACAGGTAATAGAACTAAGTGATAAGGAAGTCAAAAAGATATATGTGAAGGGGCTTCAAAAAGTTCATGGAAAAATAAAATTAAGAAATAATGGATTTTTTTGAGAGTGTGGCCAGGTGGCTTACACAGAGCAGACACATGGATTACATAAATACACTGTCAGTCTGATCTCCATTCACCTCGGCTTCTTCTGAAAGAATTGGAGAAGTGTGCCTCAGGTCAAGCCTTTGAGTCGATTCTAAGCCCTCATTCTAAGGAATTGGTCTCAGAATTCCCCCTTTCTCCTCCAAAGAAGAAGGATCTTTCTCTGGAAGAGATTCAGAAATTTGAAGCTTCAGAAGAAAAACACAAGTCCCATGAAGCTGAGGTCTTGAAGCAACTTGCTGAGAAACACGAGCACAAGAAAGAAGTGCTTCAGAAAGGAGTGGAAGAGAACAACAGCTTCAGTAAAATGGTGGAAGAGAAGGTGGCCCACAAAATGGTACCTAACAATGAGAACTGAGAGGCACAAATGGCCTCCAAAATGGAGCGTTTGCAAGAAAAGACCAAGCATGTTGAAGAAGTGTGGAAGCACAAAGAATCTAAAAATCCTGCTGATGAGACTGAAGCCGACTAATTTTTTCTGAGAACTGACCTTGTCCCCCTCTACTTCCTAAATATCCAAAGACTGCACTGGTTAGTGTCATGTTATTTTTACCCCTCCTGACAAATATTCTAGAAGCTGACATAGGACTATATAGGTAGATCCAGACTGTATGATGCTGTTTTAGGGGACAAAGGGGAGAGAAATGGCAAATGTTTTACTCTTTTTCTTAAGTGTTGACATCTTTCTAATGTAGATATTTTTCTTGTTGCATCTTTTCTACTTCAGGGTAGCGTAGTGGTTATGAATCGGGCTGCGAACCGCAAGGTCAGCAGTTTGAAACTACCAGCTGCCCCGCGGGAGAAAGATGAGGCTTTCTGCTCCCGTAAAGATTTACAGCCTCGGAAACCCTGTTCAGGGTCACTATGGGTCGGAACCAACTCGACGGCACTTTACAACAATAACATACTTGATGTGCTGAGTTAATGGCTAGTACTGTATTGGCTCTGTGCAAACAAGTTTGTGAAGAATTTATAGTGGTTTCTTTCAAAACTTGGATGCTGGATATATGTTTACTTTAAATTCCCACTTCTGTCCCAATTTCACCAGATCCAGCTGCTCCTTGGAAATCCTATACAGGGTTGCTATGGTTTAGAATCAACTGAACGGCACTTAACAACAACAACAACTGTATTTGAATGGTTACTAAAACTGCACAGTGCTAAA
>NW_006408911.1:1537297-1538418 GCF_000296735.1 Chrysochloris asiatica
ATATATATATCTATAATAGAATTTTTGAGGTATAGGTCAAGATGGCAGAGTAAGCAAACACACTGAGCTGATGCTTTGCAACAAAGACATGGGAGACCAAGTGAAACTGCTACAGATGGTGATCATGGAACCCTAAGCATCAGAGGATAGGACAGAGAAGTAGATTGAGTGTCAGCTGGAAGAGTAAGCTGAACAGGAGCAGTGAGAGACCAGATAATTAGGCAGACTGGGGACTGATAACAGAGCAGCACAGCCATCTTGAGTTTTTCTGTGTGTGTGGTTTTTTTTTCTTTTTGCAAGTTGTGAGGTGCTGCTCTCCCTTATTCATGTCCCCTTCTGATAGGTGGGAAGGTAGTCAGTCTCAACTCTCACCAACCTAGTGACCATTGGCAACCCCGCCTGCACAGCCTCTGTTCTACCTGGGGTCCAGTGCCTGACATATGTCTTCTGGAGGCATATGAATCAACCTTGAATGACACTATGTTGTTGTTGTTGAGTGCCGTTGAGTCAATTCTGATTCATATGACCCTCTGTAGTGGCTGGTGGGTTTGAACCACCAACCTTGCAGTTCGGACCAACCTTGCAGTCCAGTGCATTATCCCACAATACCACACTATAACTACACCATACACACACTGAGTGGAGAACTGTGTTCACCTTTCTAGTCTCTACCACATTGACCAGGAGACAGTGGTGAGTGCCTGAGAACACACCAATATGCAATCATCAACTAAAGATAAATATGACAGCAAAACGTCCCAGAGAAAACAGACAAGTTCAGCTTACCCAAAGAAATACGACAGAGTGCTTCAAACAAGTGACCAAGATAAATAGTCATAAAATGTGGTGTGGTGGTTATGTACTGTGGAGTCGGTTCCAACTCATAGCAATCCTGTACAGGGTTTCTGAGACTGTAATCTTTATGGGAACAGAAAGCCTCATCTTTCTCCTGTGGAACATCTGGTAGTTTCGAACTGCTGACTCTGAGATTAGCTACCCAATTTGTAACCACTACTCTACCAGAGCTCCTAAGTCATAAACTATAACACCAAAAATGTTATTGAACTGCCTGATAAGGAATTAATATAATGCAACTTTCCACCACTCATCTGTCAACTTGT
>NW_006408911.1:1567171-1569192 GCF_000296735.1 Chrysochloris asiatica
AGTTTCAGAATGAGGGGGGTAAGGTAGAATCCCCACTGAATAGTTTTCCTCTTGTCCAGATGGGTCTGGTGAAAAGGGATGAGGGAAGATGAGGAAAAGATTTTTTTTTTATTCTGTAGTGAGTAATTGTTATCATGACTAATTTTGATTGTCACAACCATAAAGGTAGAAGATGTGAAACAAAACAGGGGGAGTAGTTCATCTTTCCCTTCAGGAACAGAGGACCCTAGGACAGAGCATGAGCAGAGTTGGGATCCTAACCTGAAAAGCAGTGGCAGCTGAGGACTCTAGACCCATAAAATGAGAAAGGCTGTGTGCCTGGGGGCAGGAAGCTGTCTTGCAAAATATGCCCTTTGTCCATTTAAACAGATACAGATTTTATGTGTGTTTTTTGTGCATTAAAAAAGGGGTGGGAGAGGAATAGCTGTAAATACTGTTAACTGATGGTACATGGAGGAGATTGTACTCATTGCAATGAAAGAAAATAGAATTTGTTGAGTATAAAGTTGATGATCTGCTCTGCAAGCTATCACTCAATTCACAATAAAACATTAAAAACAAAACAAAAACAAGAGAGAAAATTGTTGAAAAATTGTTAGAAGAAAACTTCCTTAATATTATGAAAGATGAGAAGATATACATTCAAGCAGTCAAAGAAATTGTGAATAGTATAGACCCCAAAAGAAAATAACCTGAGCATATCAAACTTTCCAAAAACCTAAAATAAGTAAAGAATCCTGAAAACACCTCTGGAAAAGATATCTACAAAATAGAACTAATAAGCCTGAGCTCTGATTTCTCAGCAGTAGCCATGTTGGCAAGAAGACAATAGGATGATATATATATAAAACATTGAAAGAGGAAATAAAAAGCCAATCAAGAATTATATACACAGCAACATTGTCCCTGAAATATGAACATGAAATGAGTCATTTCCAGATAAACAGAAATGAAAAGAATTTGTAATAACCAGACATGAAATACAAAAAAAGGACAGAGCATCAACAATGGCAGACAACAACCTGAGATTAACATACTTGAAAGTACCACCTAGAAGTCAATCAATATACAGAAGTATTGAAAAAAACAAACCTACAAGTCTGAAAACAGGGAACCAGAGATATCAATTTGTAAATAAAGACAATTCCAAAGTAAAAAGTAGAAATAGTATAGTTACAGAACTGCTAAGTGGAGAATAAGTCAGGACAATATCAAAATAAAACACACTGTTTTAAATTTAGGAAGAAACTAGTAAATTGCAGGATAACCTTCCGTAAAGATGGACAACTTCATAAATCCTCTATGCAGGGTCGCTGTGAGTCGGAACCACACAGACAGCACACAGCAGTATGTATTATTACAATATAAATGAATTCAGTGCACCAGTCAAGAGATAGAGAGTAGCAGAATAGATAAGAAAACAGAATTCATCAATATACTGTCTACAAGAGACACACCTTACACAGAGAGACAAAAATAGACTAAAAATCAAAATTTGGGAAAACTGCATCATACTAATGGCAATAAAAAAAATAGAAAAGTGGTAATATTAATTTCTGATAATATATACTTTCAGACAAAAATCAGCACAAGAAACAAGGAAGTAACATGGATGAAATTAGTCGCAAAAGGAGAAATACTGCATAGCACGACTTACTATAAAAGACTAAGAAAAAGAACCCATACTAAAGGGTGGGGAGAGAGATTCTTTGCTGGTTACCAGGATGTGGGGACTGGGGTGAGGGGAGGGAGGGGAAAGTGGAGCACAGGGTAGGGAATAGACATAGGATAGATTGGGTGCTAGGGAGGGGGCAATACACAAGAAGAGAGAGGGGAATGGAAGAACAAGGCAGATGGTAGAAAGATTAGGCAGATTTGCATGGGCTAAGTGAGACAGAGGTAAATAATGATGTATGCACAACCTTGGAACAACATGGCTCTGGGATGCAGGGATTGAGACATGGTTAGAATGGGCAAAAGGGGGAAAATAATGTTAAAATGCTTGGCTGTCTTTTTTTTTT
>NW_006408911.1:1569747-1579960 GCF_000296735.1 Chrysochloris asiatica
CACTTCTTGCCTTTGTAGCCCCCCACCCTCCATTTTGGGTAGCCAATGTCCAAGTTGCCCATCCCTGTCTACTCTGGCTTGACTGTCTTTTGAATCTTGGTTTCCCTGGCATACCATTATAAAATAGACATTTGAGGGGGAGAGAAAGGAATAGCCAGAAATATCACCATAGAAAGCTTGTAAGTTCATCTGTAACTGATTGGAATACCTAAAACGGGGCTACAATGGACCCAGTGAAGGAGGCTTCCTGTGAAGGTGGAATCCTGAACCTCACCCAGAATCTTCTGAGGTGAGAAATTCCACTTGAAAGGACAAGCAGACCAGCCTGGAGCGGCTAGAAGAACAGAGGATACTTCTTGAAAGAAAGACTGACAGGAAAAGTACAAAACAATAACTGCAGTCCTACTGATTACTACAAGAACAAGCAAGTTGCTCATCCAGAAGACATCAAGGCAAGTGGTTGGGTCCCCTCAGGGCAAACCCCCTTCTAAGACTAAGACTCAATGGAAATACATGAGCAGACATGTGCTCTGATTGGTAACCACGTTGGTCAACGATAAGGGGAAGTGAGGGAAAATCAGCAACGAAGCTGCGAGCTAACAGAACATTCAACAGACTCCTCTGAATCCAGGTGGAAAACTGGTTGGCCAGCATTGTGGTAAGACCTGTGGACTCTTGGGCCCAGAGTCAGTGACATAGCCATAGAGGACTATAGTGGAGAGTGAAGCATCCAGTTGATAAGAAGAGAAGGCATATGCATAAGAACATGTACACTTGCAGATAATACCCACTCAACCTGGCTTCAATGATTGGATGATCAGAACTCAACTAAAAGAAGAAAGAAGAGGAAAAAAAAGAGTAATCTGATACTAATTGAACTTGACCTACACCTATGGATGTATTAGCTCAAAAGAGGGAGCAAATCTTTAAAGCAAGGATCATTCCCATACCCTCCATACACAGCATAGACAGGGATAGGAAACTTGGACATTGGCTACCCAAAATGGGGGGCTACAAAGGCAAGAAGTGACTGGCTTACAAGCTTTCAAGAGGGAGCCTAGATCCAGAGGGTGCAGAGGAAGGTAGACTCTCCCCTTAGTAGTGTCCAATCTGTCTGGGCGGGGTTAATGAAAGGAGATCCCTTGTAGTACAATAGTGAATAATTGTTATCAGGACTTGTAGTACAATAGTGAATAATTGTTATCAGGACTGACTGTGAGGATTGGAAATGTAAAGGTGGATGTTTTCTAGCAAAAGGAGGGGAGTGATTGACTATGCAGTCCAGCAGCTGAGATCCCTGGAACCATCAAGTGAGAAGAACGGAGTGTGGGACCGTACCCAGAGAGGGAGAGGGACTGTGTGCTGATGATGAGGGGGCAGGTTTGCAGGTTTGGTTGGTTGATGATGCATGGAGGGGATTATAACTATGGCAATGATATGATGATATACGATAGGATGAATGTTCTCCCATGTAAACTATTACATAATTCACTATAAAACATTAAAAAAAGGAAAATTTTAAGAGAGAATATAATATGATCCATATAATCTGTCCAACAGTATGTCTGGAAACAAAATCACAGAACTGTATCAACAACACCTACAAATTTCAGAAAGCACTATAATAACAGAGATGGCTGGAATAAAAAGAAATTCCATTAAGAATTGGAAACAGCTATTACAGTTAACTCTTTAGAGGGATATTTTTAGTGAGTTCTTACCATTTTTGAACAATTAGTTAAAACAGAGAAGTTTAGTTAATATTGAATTAATTCCTCATTTCCAATACAATATTATTTTAAAGAAAATATAGAACTAAAGTATATCATTTAGAATACATTTAAATCAAACAGGATTCATTTAAATTTATTTATAAGTAGGATTATATTGTGAGATAAGGAATATCATTCCTCCTTTCCATTTTGGATAGTTTTTAAATTTTTTGCTTATTTATTTAGCATAATTATTCTGGTTAGAACTACCAATATGATGCTGAATAACAATTATAAGAGGAGCCATCTTTGTTTATTCTCGTTACATTATAGTCATACCATTTTGTACATGTTGTTTTAACAACAACAAAACCAAGCATAATGTAATAACTTATGTACAAAAATGCTTCACAAATAATTGAGTTAAGGTTGAATCTTTTTCACCCTAACGTCAAATAGTTATTGAGTGCCATCAAGTCAGTTCTAACTCAAAGTGACCCTGGGCAGGGTTTCTAATGAGCGACTTGTGGGTATGAACTGCTGACCTTGTGGTTCAAACCTACCTTGCAATCCAGTGAATTACCCTACAGCAAAAAGGATTCATAAAAGGTTTTATTTTAAAACCCTTCCCATTAAAAAAGCAGAGCACTAGTGCATTAAAGTGGGAAAGCTAACAGCAGTGCAAGTATTATTACTTCTTATTAGCAACTTAGAATCCTGGTGTGACAACTTAGGATAAACACTCCACCTAAAGGGTAAGGTCAGAGTCCTGGTGTGGCGCTGTGGGTTAATGCACCAGATTGCAAAGCCATTTGAGTTGCAAGGTCAGTGGTTCAAACCCTATACAGGGTCTCTATGGGTCAGAACCGACTGGACAGCACATCACAAGTGTCAGGTCAGTGGTTCAAACTTACCAGCCACTCCTTGGAAACCCTTTATAGGGTCATAGTTTGTTGGAACTGACTCAATGACACTTAACACCAACAACCAAATTAAGAAGTTAAAATTTCTGTTACTAATACTTGTGTATCAGAATATTTGTTAAGGCTGTATAAAAATGTATGTATTCTTCTCCATTTTAACTATTTTTTACATTGAGGAATAATAAGAGCAATCGTACTTCTCCAAACTAAATTTATTAGTTTAAAATTATAAATAATTTATAGAATTCTTAGCTTAAGTAGATTTTAGAATAATATCTATGCATGTGTCAACAGTGTGGGCAGAGCTGTGTGTACATGCATTGTCATGCAAGATCACAATGCCCTTGAATAGCAGTCCTCTGAGTTTAATCCTAAATTTAGGCTTCAGCTCTTCAGTGAAGATCTCACTGTAAGGAGCACTGTTGATTACTGAACATTTTCCTTAGTGTTCCAGTACTGGCATTTGAGAATCCCAGAAATCTGTCAGCATCAGTTATCCAGCTGATGATTCACTATTTTTTTAAAATGTTTTATTGTGAATTATATGATAGTTTACATGGGAGAACATTAGTTTTACATTCATTCTATCGTATATCGTTTCATTGCCATGGTTACAATCCCCTCTATGCATCATCAACCAACCAAAGGGTATACCCTGCAAGCCTTTCCCCCGCTCCCCCCTCTCCCCCCAGTCTTCAGGACACAGTCGCTCTCCCAATCTGGGTCTAAAGTCCTCAACTGCTTCATTGCTCCACGTCATCATCTCTGCCTCCATCTCAGGCATCACTGCTTCTCTGGGTAGGGTCCCGCTCTCCTCTCTTCTCCGTTGATGGTCCTAGGGGCCTCCGATCCTAGCCTGGAAAGTTAATCACTCCTCTCCTTGTTATAAAACGTCCATCTTTACATTTCTGACCCTCACAATCAGTTCTGATAACAATTATTCACTATTGTAGATGATTGACTTTTGAACTTTTTCTTGGACAGCGATTGAAGTTTCTATTCCATACTCTGCTGTCTACTCTTAAGCTTCTAGTGGTGAATTTGTGACTTATCACTAGTAACGATTATTTTTAGAACTTTTGAGTTGTGATTCAAATTTTGGGTTGTGATCCAAATTTTGTTTGAAGATGTCCAAGCACTCCTGTTTATGCTCTTCTATGAGTTGTTTTAGTTTCCATCTTACACAAATTTTATCAAAACTCAAGTCTGTCGTGGATTATTTCATACGCAGAGCCTTGTCTGATTTGCAATTGATTTGCCACATAATCCACTGTTACTCATCTGTTCAACAGAATTATTTCACATGCATGCTTAATGTTGTCAAGGATGTGGTTATGTGTTTTAATATAGCCAGAATGTGGATAATTTTTCTCTAATTTCCCCTAGTCTTTCAACTTCCACTTACATGTATCTTTGTCTCTTGAAAATAGCATATAGTTGCATTGTGTTTTCTTGTCGATTCTGCCAAACTCTGTCATTTAGAGAGTTTGAATAATTAAGATAGGTCTTATATGACTATTTGTGCTTTATTAACTATCATCTATCTTTCTGTTTTCCCTTTTTTATTTTAAAATACTACCTTGTTTGTGTTTATTTCATTTGGATTTCTTTAGTGTCTCATGTTGATTCTCTTCTAGTTTCAACCTGTATATATATTTTTAGGAATTTCCCTTTACTGTTACCATGAGAAATACATTTAACCACTGGAAATGATAACAGTTTACCCTGAATTGATACCAATTTAACTATAATAATAGAAAACCCAAAATGTTCTTATATCACTTCTTAACTTTTACTGTTGTAACAAATTCCATCATTTAACATTGGGCGCTCAATAACATAGATTTTTCATTATTTTCTTATATTTGTCTTTTAAACAATGCAAGACATATAACAAGGACAGTTATAAACCTAAAATACCATAAAAACTAAATTTCATATTTATCTATGAAATTATCTTTATTAAAGATATTTGTGTTTCTTGTAAAAACAAACGAAAAAAAGAAACAAGGATGCTATGTAATTTTTAAAGGATCAATTGAACAACAGGACATAGCCATAATAAATATCTATGCTCCCAAAGAAAGAGCCTCAAAATATATAAATCAAACTCTAATAGACTTGAAGAAAGAAATAGACAACTCCACAATAATAGAGGGAGACTTTACTTCTGGCAACAGAGTAGGCAGATGAACTACGCAGACCCTCTACAACAAAGATATGGGAGACCAAATGAAACAGACACAGATGATAACCTTGGAACTCTGAGCTTCAAAAGGAAGGTTAGAGAAGTGATTTGAATACTTATTGGAAGGAGACTGCTGTGTGACTATCTTGAACTTTTCTCAGCAGCTTTGGAGATAGAAGGCAGCCTGGCAGAGCAGATTAAAATACGTGATGGGAAAGTTGCAATTCCTTCTTTCTTTTTTCCCTATTCTCCCCTGGTGACCAGAGGTGTGGCCAGTTTCCACCCTCATCCAGCCCAGCATGGGCCCTGCTTTCTGGGAATTCAGAGCCATGGTGTTGGGAGCAATGCTACTGTGAGACAGGTGTTGGATATACTGTGTTGGTGCCTGGATTAAGGCAGGTTCAGCTCCAGTCCTACAGAATTTACAAAAATACCAAGCCATAATCAGAACTAGATGAGAGGAAGAGAGAAAAAATTATTTTTGATGATGGAAATGAGTGTAAATTGCTACAATTTGATGAACTTGATGTATACTTATGGACCTATACTATACTTATTGTTGTTGTTATGAAGTGCTGTCAAGTCATTTCTGACCCATAGAGACCCTGTATAGGGTTTCCAAGGAGTAGCTGGTGAACTTGAACTGCCGACCTTGCAGTTAAAATGGCTTTGCAGTCTGGCACATTAACCCACAGTGCCACACTGAGAGGGAAACAATCTTCACATCAAGTATTAATACTATCCCCTCTGTATACAGGGTAGATAGGGATAGGCAACTTAGACATTGGCTACCTAAAATGAAGGGGTGATAAAGGCATGAAGTGACTGACTGGCTCACAAGTTTTCAAGAGGGAGTTTTGTTTTAGAGTGTGTGGGGGAAGGTAGGGTCCCGACTGAAAAGTTTTCATCTTGTTGAGACAGTCTGGTGAAAAGAGATTCTTATGATTCAATAGTGAGTAAATGTTATCATGACTAATTGTGACTGTCCCAAATGCAAAGGTAGGAGTTTTGTAATAAAAATGGGGGAGTAGTTAAACTTACAGTCCAGACACAGAGGACCCTAGGACCATCAAGGGAGAAGAGCATAAACGGAATGCAGGACCCTATCCAGAGAAGTTGTAACACCAGAAATGGAGGCAGAGATGAGGACAATAGACAATTTTAGCTTGCACGAAGAAACGTTTCAGAGTGACTCCAGCAAATGACCAAGAAGCAAGCAAGAAAAGGTTTCTGAGAAAGAAAAGGTAATGGAAGTACCAGAGAATGAATTCAAAAGAGTGATATTTAGGTACCTTCAACATATTGACAGAAAGATTAAGGAAAACACAGAAAATTTTTAGAAGAATACTGAAAATCACTATAAGAACAAACAGACAAAAATAAATGCAACCAAAACAAAAGCTGCAAATAGGAATCCAGAAGATTAATACTGAAGTTTCAGAAATGGACAATACATTGAAATGGCACATGAGTAGATTTAAAGCAATAGATCTCAGATTAATGAATTTGAAGATAAATCTCTCAATAATAGTAAGCCAGAAGAACAATGAGCTAAATATAATGAAAAAAGAAATAAACTAGATGGAAAATAGAAAAAGTATAGAAAAAAACAACAGGACAAGGAGCTGGTTCTTCCAAAGGATTACTATAAATGACAAACTATTGGTAAAATTAACAAGAGAAAAGAGGGTGACGACACAAATAACATGTGTAAGAAACCACATGGGTGAAGTCACAACAGAACCAATAGAAATAAAAAGGATATTAACAGATTATTATGAAGAGTGGTACTCCAAAAAATTGAAAATCTAGAGGAGATGGATACATTTTTAGAAATGCATGACCTACCTAATCTTACACAGAGTGAAGTAGAAAACTTGAACAGAGATATAACAAAGGAAGAAATCGATCAGGTCATTAAAAAAAAAACTCTCCCAACCAAAAAACCAGATCCACATGGCTTCACTGGTGAGTTTTACCAAGCATTCAGGGACGAGCGTTCATCAATCCTATTCAAATTATTCCAGAATATACAAGAAGATTGAAAAACTTACTAATACATTCAATGAAGCAAGCATAATGCTCATACCAAAACCAGGGATGGACATCACTAAGAAAGATAATTATAGACCAATATTCCTAATGAACATAGACACAAAAATTCTTAACAAAATCCTGTTGTTGTTGTTGTCAGGTGCCATCGAGTCGGAACCGACTCATAGCGACCCCATGCACAGCAGAACGAAACAATGCCCGATCCTGGGCCAACCTCACCACCGCTGCCACCCCCGAGTCCATCAATGATGGACTCCAACAAAATCCTAGCCAATAGAATTTAACAACACATCAAAAAATAATGCATTATTACCAAGTGGGATTTATATTTATATATGTTGTTTTGATGGATGCAAGGATGATGCAATATTAGAACAACAATCAATGTAGTCCACCATATAAATAAGAAAAAGGAAAAGAACCACACTATCATATCGATTGATGCTGAAAAGGCATTTGACAAAATCCAACATCCATTCCTGATAAAAACACTCAACAAAGTAGGAATTGAAGGGAAATTCTTCAACATAATCAAGAAAATATATACAAAAATTCACTCTCAATGGAGAGAAACGGAAAGCCTTCCCTCTGCAAACAGGAACCAGACAAGGATGGCCTTTATCACCACTCCTATTCAATATTTGTTGACTGTCTTAGCCAGAACTATAAGGCAAGATATGAAATTAAAGGCATCCAAATTGGCAAAGAGGAAGTAAAACTCTATTTGCAAATTATATGATCTCATACATAGGAAACAACAAAGACTCAGCAAAAAACAAAAATCTACTACAACTCATTGGAAGATTAAACAAAGTGGCAGGGTACAAGATCAAAATACAAGTATCAGTTGGATTCCTCTATATTAATAATGACAGTGCTGAAAAGAAAATTTAGAAAGAAATACCATTTACAATAGCCACCCAAAGGATGTAATATTTAGGCATAAATGTAACAAGAGAAACAAAGGATCCATACATAGAAACTATAAAACACTACTACAAGAAACCAAGAGAGACTTACAAAAATGGAAGAATATGCCATGCTCCTGGATAGGAATACTGAACACTGTGAAAATATCAATACAACCCCAAATAATCTACACGTATAACGCAATCCCAATCCAGATTCAAATGACATTTTTTAAATAGATGGAAGAAACAATTACAAACTTTATATGGAAAAGAAAGAGACCCAGGATAAGAAAAGCATTGCTTAAGAAGAACAACAAAGTTGGAAACCTCTCACTCCCTGATTTAAAAATTTACTACATGGCTACAGTGGTCAAAACAGCCTGGTACTGGTACAATGAAAGATACATATATCAATGGAACAGAATCGAGAATCCAGAAATTAACCCATTCACATACATCCAACTGATCTTTGAAAAAGGGCCAAGGTACATTGAATGGGTAAGACATAGTCTCTTCAACAGATGGTGCTAACAGAAATGAAAATTGATATGCAAAAGACTGAAGCAAGACCTTTATCTTCCACCTATACAAAACCCAACTCAGCATGGATTAAAGACCTAAATGTGAATCCTAGAATTATAAAGGTCATCAATGAAAAAATAGGGACAAATTTAAGGGATCTAATACAGGGCACACACAGACTACCAAACATTGCAAAAGTGCACAAACAAAAGAACACAAAATACATTATTGAGACATATTAAAATTAGAAACTTACATGCATAAAAAATTTCACCAAAAGAGTAAAAAGGGAGCCCATAGAATGGGAAAAAATCTTTTACCATGACTTATCAACAAGGGACTAAAATCTATAAGAAACAATAACACTTTGACAAGAAAAAGACAAATAACCCAATTAAAAAATGGGCACAGGACATGACAGACACTTCATCAAGGAAGACATTTGGGCAGTCAGCAAACATGAAGAAATGTTCACAATCATTAGCCATTAGAGAGATACAAATCAAAACAACAATGAGATATCATTTCACAACAGCAATAACAGTGAAGCTAAAAAAAAAAAAAACAGAAGAGAGTATATGCTGGTGAGGATATAGAGAGACTGGGACCCTCCTACATTCCTGGTGGAAATAAAAAAATGGTCCAACCACTTTGAAAAACACTATGGCATTTCCTCAGAAAGTTAGAAATAGAAATACCTTATGATGTAGCAATTCCTCTACTTGGTATATATCCACAAGAAATACCAGCCATAACATGAGTAGACACATACACACCAATGTTCATAGAAGCACTATTCACAATAGCAAAATGACAGAGACAGCCTAAGTGCCCATCAACTGAAGAATGAATAAACAAACTGTGGTACATACACACAATGGAATATTATGCTACCTTGAAGAATAACAAGGAAGCTGCAAGCCACCGCATAACATGCATGAACCTTGAAGACATTATGCTGAGTGAAATTAGTCAGTCACAAAAGGACAAACATTGCATAAGACCATTATTCTAAAAACTTAAGATAAACATACTAAAAGGAAAAAAAAATCTTTTTTGGTTATGCGGAGTGAGGAAGGAAGGAGAGGGGTAGAGCACAGGGTAGGGCACAGACACATCATAGTTAGGGTGTTGGGCAGCGCAATACACAAGAAGGAGTTGGGGAATGAAAGCATAAGGTAGAAAGGGAAACACTGAGGCAAGTTTGCATGGGCTAAATGGACAGAGGTAAATAATGATGTATGCTCAACCTTGGAACAATAAGGCTCTGTAACACAGGGATTGAGGCATAGTCTGAATGGGTAAAAGAGGGGAAATAATGTTAAAATGTTAATATGTTTGACTGTCTAATGAATATTGGTTTCCCTTGCCTAAACTTGAGCGGGATAGAAAGGAATACCAGGCAACATGATTACAGAAAGCTTGTAAGCCTGTCTTTACATTGGGATACCTTAAAGGGGTTCTAGAACTTGCCTAGTGAAATAGGCTTCCTGTGGTGCCTTTGTAGTGTATAGGACCTTAGGTGGAATCCTGAGCTCCATCCAGAACCTTCTGAGGGGGTACATTGCCACTTGAAGGGACAAGCAGACCACTGGAGCAGTTAGAGCAACAGAAGATACTTGTTGAAAGAAAGTCTAGCAGGAAAATTCCAAAACAAAAATGGCAGTCTATTGGCTACTGAAAGAACAAGGAAGTTGTTCACTGGAGAGCCATCAAGGCAAGCAATCAAGTCCCTTCAGACCAAACCCCCCTATCTAAGACTGAAACTCAAAGGGAACACTTGAGCAGGCATGTAAGCTTCCTGGCAACCACTTTTTTTTTTAATGTTTTATTGTGAATTATATGATAGTTTACATGGGGGAACTTCAGTTTTACATTCATTCCATCGTATATCAGCTCATT
>NW_006408911.1:1584335-1587971 GCF_000296735.1 Chrysochloris asiatica
TATAATCAATGTAATGAAACAAGTTATATGAATTGTTGAATGTGAAACTGATGATGTGCCATGTAAACTTCCACTCAATCCACAATAAAAACCTTGTTAAAAAAAAAAAAAAAAAACAACTGAGAGGGAAGGAGTCTTCACATCAAGTATCATTCTTATCACCTCGGTATACAGGGTTAATAGGGATGGGCAACTTTGACATTGGCTACCTAAAATTGGGAGGCTATAAAGGCACCGAGTGACTGGTTTACAATTTTAAAGAGGGAGTTTAGTTTCAAAGTGTTCATGGGAAGGTAGAATCCCCACTGAACAGTTTTCATCTTGTCTAGACGATTTTGGTGAAAGGAGATGGGGATAAGATTTTTTTATTCAATAGTGAGTAATTGCTATCATGACAAATTGTGACTGTCACAACTGTAAAGGTAGAAGTTTTGTTACAAAAAAGGGGGAGTAGTTAATCTTACAGTCCAGGAGCAGAGGACCCTAGGACCATCAAGTGAGAAGAGCATTAGTAGAATGTGGGACCCTATCCAGAGAAGAAGTGACAACAGCGATGGAGAAAGAGAGGAAAACATGGCGAGATATAGCAGCTGAGGACTCTAGACTCATGGAAAGAGAAAGACTGTGTGCTGGCACCATGGAGGCTGGCTTGCAGAATGTGGCCTTTGGATGTTTAAATGATTATATATCCCTGAGTGTTTTTGTGTACCCTCCCACCACCAATAAAACCCAAAACAAAACAGAGGTAATAGAAGCAAATATTGTTGAATGATGATTCACAGAGGAGATTGTAATAATTGTAATGAAATGATGAGTGTAAAACTGATGTTCTCCCATGTAAACTGTCACTCAATTTACAATTAAAAAAATAATAATGAAAAAATCTGAAGGAGTATAAGAATTATTTGGCAAACTGTGAAGAGGAATAACTTATGGGTAACTGGAATTCAACAACAAGAAGAGAAAATAAAAAGTACAGAAAAAATTGTCAAGGAGCTGTTGGAAGAAAATTTCCCAAACATCTTGAAAGATTAAAAGATAAACATACTAGAAACAGAATGAACCTCAAGTAAAATAGACTCCTAAAGATAATCACCAAAACATATCATAATCAAACTGTGCCAAACCAAAGAAAAGGAAAAATCTTGAGATTAGTTTGGAAAAAATGAAAAATTGCCTACAAAGGAGAATAAATAACACTATGATCTAATTTCTCAGCAGTCACACAAGAAGGAAATGGGATGACATATACAAAACTCTGAAAGAAAAAACCCAAACTGCTAACAAAGAATCACACACCCAGCAAAGCTGTCCTTCAAATACAACAGCAAATTTGGAATATTTTCAGATAAAAAGAAAATGATGGAATTTATAATAATCAGACCAACTTTACAAAAATATACTCATGTGTGTTCCTTTAACTAAAAACCAACAACAGCAGACAAAAACCTGAGATTAAGTACATGACAACACCACCAAGCACTCAATCCAGATATGTTGTTGTTATTAAGTGCTGTTGAGTCAGTTCTGACTCAGTGGGATCCTGTATAAGGTTTCCAAGGAGTAGCTGGTGGGTTTGATCCACTGACCTTGTGGCTAGCAGTTTAGTGCTTACTCTACAGTGCCACACCAGGAGTCCAATCCAGACAAGACTGAAAATAGGGAACCAGATAAATCAATGCATAGTGAAGTCAATTACAAAGCAAAAAGAGTTCCCCTTTTTTCTAGTGTAGATATGAACTTCTAAGTGGTGAAGAAGTCAAATAGATTTCAAGATAAAACTGTTTCAAATGAGGAAAATAATGAATTACAGAATAAGAAAACAAAAATCCTCAATACTGGATTTGTTATCATAAATAACATGATAAATGGAGAATAGATTGAAGATGTCAAAGACTTCATTTTGCTTCAATCCACTATCAATACTTATGCAAACAGCAGTTGAGGAATCAAATGACGTGTTGCATTAAATAAATCTGCTGCATAAGACCTCTTTAAGTTGTTCAAGAGCAAAGATGTCAGTTTGAGGACTAAAGTGCACCTGATCCAAGTCACGGTATTTTCAACAGTCTCTTATACATGTGAAAGTTGGAAAATGAACAAGGAAGACCATAGAAGAATTGATGCATTTTGCATTACGGTGCTGGAAATCAATATTAAAGTACCATGGCCTGCAAGAAGAAGAAAAAATCTGTGTTGGAAGAATTACAGCCAGAATGCTCCTCCTTAAAAGCCAGGATGGCCAGACTTCATCCCTCATACATAGGACATATTGTCAAGAAGGACCAGTCCCTGGAGATGGTCATCATGCTTGGTAAAGTGGGGAGTTAGCAAAAAAGATGAATACCCCTAATGAAATGGATTAGCACAGTGGCTCCAGCAAAGGGCTCAAGCTTAGCAATGACTGTGAGGATGGCACAGGACCAGGCAGTGTTTTGTTCTGTTATGCATAAGGTCACTAAGAGTTAGAACCAACTCAATAACACCTAACAACTACACCTCAAAGAAAATGAATTCACAACAAAATAGAGAGAAAAATCAGAACGATTTAGCAAACGGTAACACAACAGAAATGAAGAAAATGAAAAGAAAGTTCACAAACAAAATTAACTTAGAGCAGAAAATTATGTGGAACAAAGAAATCAGCAGTACCACAAAAACACACACCAAAATTACAGTAATCAATTCATACCTATTGATAATTACACTGAATGTAAATGGAATAAATGCACCAGTCAAGAGATAGAGAGTAGCAGAATGGATAAGAAAACAGGATCCTTCAATATGCTGTCTACAAGAGACACACCTTACACACAAAGACAAAATAGACTAAAAATTAAAGTATGGAAAAAATATATCAAGCTAATGGTTATCAAAAATAAGCAAGAATGGCAATTGTAATCTCTGATAAAATTAATATTAAGGTAAAAACCAGCATATGAGACAAAGAAGGATATCAATCATGATTAAGAGGTCAATTGAATAAGAAAATATAACCATAACAAATATCTATGCTCCCAATGATAGAGCATTAAAGTACATTAGACTATAATGGAGCTCAAGAAATAAATAGACAATTCCACAATAATAATGGTGATGGTGGTGGTGGTTGTGTGCTGTGGAGTCAATTCCAACTCATAGTGACCCTGTATAGGGTTTCCAAGGCTATAAATCTTAATGGGATCAGAAAGCCTCACCTTTCTCCTGTAGAGCAACTGGTAGATCTGAACTGCTGGCCTTACAGTTAGCACCCTAACTCATAATTCACTTTGTTACCAGGGCTCCTTCCACAATAATAGTAGATTTTAATATATTGTTTTTGATGAAGGTAACAACAATTTTTAAAAAGCTAAATAAAAACACAGTAAAACTAAATAACACAGAGAACAAACAAGATGGTGGATCGGATGCAAGTGCAGTAAAGAGCTCCACCAGCAACAACACAGAATACTGACCAAGTGGGCCCAAGGGATGGTCCCAGAACTCTGAACCACATACAAAGGAAAATTTAGAAAGTTGGAAGGCTTACAGCTAGGGGAATTTGTGCCAGAAGCAAGAAATCCATTGCTTTCTAGTCCGGGATGCTCAGCTGCTCCAGGAGCCACCATCATGGGTGAGATCAAGGGGGGAAGGATC
>NW_006408911.1:1593186-1594618 GCF_000296735.1 Chrysochloris asiatica
TGTATTCTGTGTTGTTGCTGATGGAACTCTTTACCACACTTCTACCAGATTCGGCATCTCGTTTGTTCTCTCACCTTTCCTTTATATGGAAAGGAAAAAGATCCCAGATAAGTGAAGCATGACTAAAGAAGAGCAAAATAGGAGGCCTTACAATTCTCAAAAATGATTACACAGTCACAGTAGTCAAAACAATCTGGTACTATTCCAGTGACAGATGCATAGACCAAAGGAAAGGAACTGAGAACCTAGGAGTAAACCCTGCAAATTATAGAAGTTGATCTTTGACAAAGGGTCAAAACTTATTAAATAGTGAGATAATATCTCCAACAAATGGTGCTGGCAAAACTGGATATTCATTAGCAGAAGAATGAAATAGGACCCATATTTCATACCATACACAAAAACAAACTCAACAGAATGAAACACTGCCAGGTCCTGTGCCAACCTCACAATTGCCATGTTTGAGCCCATTGTTGCTGCCACAAGTGTCAATCCGTCTTGTTGGGTTTTGTGACAGTTAATATTTTGTGTCAACTTTACTGGGCCAAGATTCCCAGGTTATTCCCATGGGATATCTAATACATTGTAGTTAACTGTATGATGCTTGGCTATGAACAGGCATAGTTAACTCTATGATGACTGGCTATGAGCAGCCAATCAATTGAAAAGGTCAGGTGAATGGCAGTCCAGAATAGAGTCACAGCCTCTTGATCAATTTCCAGACCTAAACCAGTTTACAGATCCATAATTCCTTGAATGAAGGGGAGGCCAGTTTCCCCTGAAGAAAGACCCACTACACTGCCAACTGTTAATCTTTCTTCCAGTCTTCCCCAATGGCCTTTTACAGGAGCGATTGTTCATTGGGGGAAAGGAAATAATCAGACATTTTAGGGATTATTGGACACTGGCTCTGAAGTAGCATTTATTCCAGGAGGTCCAAAACGTCACTATGTCTCACCAGTTGGAGTGGTGGTGTATGGAGGTCAAACTATTAATGGAGTCTTCGCTGAGGCCTGGGAGTCCTGGTGTGGGACTGTGGGTTAATGCACCAGACTGTAAAGCTGTTTGAACTGCAAGGTATGTAGTTCAAGCTCACCAGCTGCTCCTTGGAAACCCTATCTATACAGGGTCGCTATGGGTCGGAACCAACTCGATGGCACTTAACAACAACACCAAAAACAGCTGAGGCCTGTCTCACAGCGAGTCCAGTGGATCCCTGAAATCATCATGTAGTGGTTTCTCCACTTCCAGAATATGCGTAATTGGAATAGACATACTGAACATCTGGCATAATCCCCACATTACATCCCTGAAATGTGGAATAAGGGGTATTATGATAGGAAAAGCCAAGTGGAAACTACTAGAAATACTTTATACTGCAATCCTGGAGGGATTGCAGAGATCAATGCTACAATCAAGGACTTGAAGGATG
>NW_006408911.1:1598918-1600973 GCF_000296735.1 Chrysochloris asiatica
GCTGTGGCAGTTGATATTCATCAGTAAGTGTTTTAAGTCCTCTTTGCTTTCACAGTAAGCAAGGTTGTATCACATGCATATCACAGGTTGTTAATAAGTCTTCCTCAAATCCTCATGCCACATTCTTCTTCATAAAATCTAGCTTCTCGGGTTATTTTGCTCAGCCTACAGACTGAATAAATATGGTGAAACAATACAACCCTGATGCACACTTTTCTTAATTTTAAACCATTCACTGTTCCCTTGTTCTATTTAAACAAATGCTTCTTGGTCTATGTACAAGTTCCTCATGAGCACAATTAAGTGTTCTGGAAAACTCATTCTCTACAATGTTGTCCATAACTTGTCATAATGTGCACAGCCGAAAGCCTTTACATAGTCAATAAAGCACAGGTAAACATCTTTGTAGTATACTCTGCTTTTAGCCAAGATACATCTGACATCAGCAATGATATACCTCATTCCACATCCTCATCTGAATCTGGTTTGAACATATGGCAGTATCTCTTAATGTATTGTTGCAGACATTTTTGATTATCTTTAGCAAAATTTACTTGCATGTGATATTAATAATATTGTCTTATGATTTCCATATTCCATCATTTCTCTTTGGGATGGGCACAAATATGGATCTTTTCCAAGAAGTTGACCAGGTAGCTGTTTTGTATTCCATCAATTCCTGTTTTTTGCCAATGGTGCAGTGCAGTTTGAAATTCCTTCTTCAATACTATTGGTTCTTGATGATATGCTACCTCTTGAAATGACTGTGCATCAACCAATTCTTTTTTGTATATAGATGCGGTGTATTCCTTTTATCTTCTTTTTATAATCCTGCATCATTAGTGTTTACCCATAGAATCCTTCAACAATGCAACCCAAGGCTTGAATTTTTCTTCAGCTCTTTCATCTTGATAAATGTTGATCATTTTCTTGGCTTTTGGGTTTCTAACTCCAGGTCTTTGCATATTTCATTATAATGCTTGACGTTGTCTTCTCTAGTTGCCCTTTGAAATTTTCTTTTCAACTCTTTTACTTGCTTTTTTTCTTACAGTTGCTTTAGCTTCTCTAAGCTCTACAGTAAGTGTCAGAGTCTCTTCTGACATCTATTTTGGCATTTTCTTTTAAATTTCCTTTTACTTTCTTTACGCATGATGTTCTTAATATCATCTCACAAGTCTTCCGGTTCTCGGTCATTAGTGTATAATGATTCACATCTGTCCCTGAGATGGTCTCTAAATTCAGGTGGGGTATTTTGAAGGTCATATTTTGGCTCACGTGGACTTGTTTCAATATTCTTCAGCTTCAGCCTGAATTAGAAATTGATGGTCCGTGCCAGAGTTAACCTGTTGATATTGAACTTTTCCATTGTCTCTTTCCACAGATGAATTCAATTTTATTCCCATATATTTTATCTAGTAAGGTCCACATATATAGTCACGTTTTATGTTGTAGAAAAATGGTATTTGCAATGAGTAGGTCGTTAGTCTTGCAAAATTCTATCGTGTGATCTCCTGCATCATTTCTATCACCAAGATCATGTTTCCTAACTACTGATTCCTCCTGTTTATTCTAATACCCAGTAAATTGCATGTTTGGTCAGTTTAAGACTGAAAAATTTGGTATAATCCCTCAATTTCCTCATCTTTGGCTTTTGTGGTTATTGTGTCAATTTGAGTAATAGTGTTATTAACTGGGCTTCCTTGTAGGCATCTGAAAATTATCTTATCAGAGGCAGCATTGCACTTCAAGACAGATCTTGAAATGCTCTCTTTGATGATGAATGTGATGCTATTCCTCTTTAATTTGTGTTCCATTTAATTTTTGACAACTTGCACTTTTCCTACATTCCTACTTTGCACACGCCATTATCCAATTATTGATGAATGTTTGTAGCTGTTTCTTCCCATTTTAGATTGTGCTACATCAATATATGAAGATGCTCAGAGCTATTCTCCATTCACCTCAATAGATCAACTCTACTTTGAGGAGGCAGCTCTTTTTTAGTCTTTTTTTTTTTTTTAAAGGTTTTTATTGTGGATTGAGTGAAAGTTTACA
>NW_006408911.1:1601073-1603918 GCF_000296735.1 Chrysochloris asiatica
ACCCTGTATAGGGTTTCTGAAGAGCATCTGGTGAGTTTGAACCACTGACCTTGCCATTCAAACTGACCTTGTGGTCAAGTGCTTATCTGACAGAGCCACCCCAGGACTCCTAGTACTCTGGTCTATGTACCAAGTGACTCTGCTAATTTTGAATGGGGCCCACAACAAAGGAAGGCTCTACAATAGGATCAGGCTACTGTGCAAGCCGCTCTGCCCCTTGGACCATATGATCCAGCAAATCCAATGTTGCTTGAAGTGGCAGTGACAGATTAAGATGCAGTTTGGAGTCTTTGGTAGGCCCATATTGATGAATCACAGCATAGGCCCTTAGGATTTTGGAGCAAAGCCCTGCTATCCTTTGCATATAACTACTCTCCTTTTGAGAAACAGCTTTTGGTTTGTTATTGGGACTTAGTAGAAACTGAACACTTAACAAAGTCACCTTGCAAACAGAACTACCCTTTATGAAGTGAGTGTTGTCTGATCCAGAGAGTCATAAAGTTGGATGTGCACAGCAGCACACCATCATTAAATGGAAGTGGGAAATATAAGACCGAACTAGAGTAGGACCTGAAGGCACAAGTAAATTGCATGAGAAAGGGGCAGAATGCCCATAGTTTCCACTCCTGTCACATTATATTCCCTCTCCCAGTCTACACCTATGGCCTCATGGGGAGTTCCTTATAATCAGTTGACTGATGAAGAGAAAACTCATGCTTGGTGTACAGATTGTTCTTCATGATATGCAGGTACCACTTGAAAGTGGACAGCAACAGCACTACAGCCCCTTTCTAGGACTACCCTGAAAGACAGTGGTGAAGGGAAATCCTCCCAAATGGGCAGAACTTCGAGCAGTATACCTGGTTATTCATTTTGCTTGGAAGGAGAAATGACAACTCTATAACTCTATGAGCTGTGGCTACTGGTTTGGCTGGATGGTCAAGGATTTGGAAGGAACATGATTGAAAAATTGGTGACAAGGAGGTCCATACTTTGCATACAGGTTTGTGGAGAGACCTCTTTGAATAAGCCAAAAGAGATGTGTTTCATGTGAATGCACACCAAAGGATTATCTTGGCAGAAGAGAACTTTAATAAGTGACTAGATAGGATAACACGTTCTGTAGAAACTAATCATGCTGTTTATCTAGCCACTCCTGTCATTGAACAAAGTGGCCATGATGGCAGGGATGGAGGTTATGCATGGGTTCAATAGCATTGACATCCAGTCACCAAGGCTTACTTGATTATAGCCAATTCTGAGTACCTAATTTACCAGTAGCACAAACCAACAGAGATGGGACCATCCCTTGGGAAGAATGCCAGCAATTTGGTGGCATGTTGATGACATTATACCACTTCCATCATGGAAAGGACAGTGTTTTCTTCTTACTGGAATAGCCACTTACTCTGGATATGGATTTGCCTTTTCTCTATGCAATACTTCTTCCCAAAATACCATCTGTGGTCTTACAGAATGCTTTATCCATCATCATCTTATCTACACAACAACGCCTCGGATCAATTGAACTACTTCACAGTAAATGAAATGTGGCAATGGATCCATGATCTTGTAATTCACTGATCTTACCATGTTCCTCATCATCCTGAATCACCTCACTTGATTGAATGTTGAAATGGTTTTATGTATATATATGTGTGTGTGTGTGTGTGTTGTTGCTGTTGTTGTTGTTAAGAAGCAGTTGGTATAGTCCTGGTGTGGCTCTATACGATAAGCTCAGGAAAGCATGGTCAGTTTGAACACAAGATCAGTGGTTCAAACCCACCAGTCACTACTGGGAAACTATACAGGGTCACTATGAGTTGGAACTGACCTGATAGCACTTAATAACAACTATACATATATACACACATACATATATGGACTCCTGGTGTGGTGCTGTAGGATCAGCACTGGACTCTGAATCACAAATATGGCAGTTCAAATCCACCAGTTGCTCCTTAGAAACCCTATATAGGGTCACTATGAGTTGAAATCAACACAACAACACTTAACAACCACAACAATATTCAATGTTTTATATGTGTGTGTCAAATATTTTTACTTTGTTATTTGTGTAATATAAGGTACAAATGGGGTCAGTGAATTTTTGGTTGTATGCATTTTAGTTTTATCATCTTAGTTGCAAGTATGACTTTATAACTGTCTTTATTTAGAGGTTATGTATATGCTTTATAGGTGCCAAATTGACAAGAGGCGAACTGTGATAGTTAAAGTTTTGTGTCAACTTGACTGGGCCACGATTTCTAGTGGTTTGACAGTTGAGATGTGGCTATCCCCATGGTGAGATCTAACACAGTGTGGTTAACTCTATGATGATTGGCAATGAATAGTACAGTAAACTCTATGATGAGTGGCTATGAACAGTCAATCAATTGAAAGGGGTACTTCCTCAAAGTGTCGTCTGCTTCTAATATAGTGACGCTTAGGCAAAGCTTGCTTGCTTTCTTCTGGGTCTGGATCTTGCATCTGGATAATCTTTCAACATCTAGTTCTTTGGACTTGAGCCAGTGGCCTGCTCTATTGCCTGCTGGATCTGTCTGTCTGTCTGTCTGCCTGCTAGATCTGCCTGCCAATCTTGGTTCATCTGTGCTGGACATGGGACTCTCCCACTGTCACAATTGTGAGCAACCCTTGATATAAACTTCTCTTTATATACATATATGTTGTTTTAAGTTTCATTGAGTTGGTTTAGACTCATAGCGACCTTGTATAGAGTTATATCTCTATCTATCTATCTATCTATCTATCTATCTATCTATCTATCTATCTATCTATCTATCTATCTATCTATCTTTGGAGTCCTGGTGTGGTGCTGTAGGAT
>NW_006408911.1:1609952-1612168 GCF_000296735.1 Chrysochloris asiatica
TGTGTGTGTATGAATTATGTACACATACACATATGTGTATATATACATGAGAGGCCTAGTGGCATAGAGTGTTATGTGTTGGGTTATTAACTTCAGGGTTAGCAGTTCGAATACACCAGCCACTTCTCAGGAGGAAGATGAAGTAGTTTGCTTCCACAGAGACTTACAGCCTCAGAAACGCTATACCAAGTCACAATGAGCCAGAACCAACTTGATGGCACACAGCAACAAAGACAACATACTCATGCATATATACACATATACATACTGTTGTTAAGTGCTGTGGAGTTGATTCCAACTCATAGTGACCCTGTACCGGGTTTCTGTGGAGTGGTTGGTGGGTTTGAACTGCCAACCCTGTGGTTAGCAGTCCAGTGTTTATCCTAGAACACCACCAACACTCTTATACATATATAAGTGTGGAGCCCTATTGTGGTGCTGTAATATAAGCACTGTACTGTTAACCAGAAGTTTGATAGTTCAAACCCACAGTCCACTTTGTGGGAGAAAGATGAATCTATCTCCTCTAGTAAAGGTTTACAGTCTTGGAAACACTATACAGGATCACTCTGAGTCAGAACCGACTCTGTGGCACTTAACAACAACATATATGTGTGTGTATGTGTCTATGTATGTATATACACACATGCAAGGGGGCTTTTAAAAATTCATGGAAAACTGGGTTTAAAAGATAATGGAAGTTTTCCATGATTTCTTGAAGCCATTTCTTATATGCAGTGCAATGAATTACTTGATGGGGTCTGTAGTGTAGTGTAGTGAAGTATGTAGTCATACTTCATATGACTTTTCTACCTACAGTCCTCGTAACTCAATCAAACAATTTTTCTCTGCTGGGTCTGAGTAGGAAAAGGTGGGAGTATGTGTTGATAGGATGATATGACTCAGTTTTGATTGTTAATAGTTAATTATGATTGTAAAAACTTGGGTTTAAAATGAACCATCTCAGAAGTAGGAGGAGGGATCTCACTATCACCAAAGAAGAGCCAGGAGTGGAGCACTTCCTTTGATCCTGAGACATCATTGAACATCATTGACCCAGGGACAAAAAGCTCTGACATTGGAAGAGTGTCAGAGGACCAGGAGCAGCAGAACTAAGAACCAGAGCATGAGACTGAATGGTGGACTTCCCAGTTCACAGAGTAAGTAAACTTGAGCGACTTTGGGCAAGAGACTTTCTTGCAAAGTGGAATACCTCCAGGCACTTAATACCAAAGTTTACCAATTCACAGAGCATGAGCTGAGTGTTTTTGTGCTGAGGCTTATGGTGGAATGGAATGCCCTTTGAGAATTTATCAGTAGCCCTAAAAGAGCTTTGTAACATTTCTCAAGCAGGGCAGAGGGCAGAGGCCAGAGGCCAGATCAAGGATCCAAGGCATGGGTGAAAGAGAGGATGTTCTGACAGTAAGACCTGTCCTTGAATACTTCTAACCCTGACTTGGAACCTGTTAACTTCCTTAATAAACGCCATAACTATGAATAAAATGTCTGAATTCTGTGTGGCCATTGCAATGAACTACCAAACCCAGCATGAATAAAAAGTGCTAGAGGAGGGATGGTTGGTGTCAGTTTTTGTATGCCCTTCTAGCTATAGTCTTTGAAATACTACCAAATGACTGGATACGATTATCCAAATGTGTGGTGCTTGTAACCCACCAAGGGTATTGGATAGTTTGCTAATAATATAAATAAGGAACATGGCACCCTAATGGAATTGTTGTTGTTGTTAGGTTCCACTGAGTCAGCACCAACTCATCGTGACCCTATGCATAACAGAATGAAATACTGCTCGGTCCCACACCAACCTTACAATTGTTGCCACTACCCATTGCTGCCACCACTGTGCTAATCCATCTCATTGAGAATTTTCCTCTTTTTCTCCAACCCTCCACTTTATCAAACATGATGTCCTTCTCTAGGGACTGGTCCACCCTGATAATAAGTCCAAAGTATAAGAGACGAAGTCTGACCATCCTGGCTTCCAAAGAACATTCTGACTGTACTTCTTTCAACACAGATTTGTTTGTTCTTTTGGCAGTCCCTGGTACTTCTAATATTTTCCTCCAACACCATAACTCAAATGCATCAGTTCTTCTACGGTCTTCCTTATTCACTGTCCAACTTTCACATGCATATGAGATTACTGAAAATACCATGGCTTGATCAGGTGCACCTTAGCCCTCAAACTGACATCTTTG
>NW_006408911.1:1612268-1613897 GCF_000296735.1 Chrysochloris asiatica
TGAGATGGATTGGCCAAGTGGCAGCATCGATGGACTCAAGTGTGGCAACAATAGTGAGGTTGGCCCAGGATTGGGCAGTGTTTCATTCTGCTGTGCATAAGGTCGCTATGGGTAGGTACCAACTCGATGGCACCTAACAACAACAACAACAAAGATGAACTACTATAACAGAAAGAGGCTGAACATGAACGTGACAGGATTGTAGAATTGTGGAGTAATGCTAGAGCCTTTTTTGTGTGGAAATGCTGGGTAAAAAGAAAGGCACTGTCCCTGGTACTTTAAATATTCTTTTCCAACACTATAAGTCAAATGCATAATTTTTTCTACATTTTTCTATATTAAAGGTACAGTCCCTGGTACATTTAATATTCTTTTCCAACACCATAACTCAAATGTATAATTTTTTTCTACATTATTCTTTATTCATTGTCCAACTTTCACATGTATATAAGGAAATTGAAGATACCATGACGTGGGTCAAGCACACTTTTTTCCTCAAACTGACATCTTTGCTCTTGAACACTTTCAAAGGTCTTGTGCAGCAGATTTGTCTAATTTACCTACAATGTTTGTTTCTTGATTGCTGTTTCCATGAGTATTGGTGGTGGATCCAAGCAAAATGAACCCTTTGATAACTTGAACCCTTTTTCCATTTATCATGATGTTATTTATTGGTCCAGTGGCCAGGATTTGTTTTCTTTACATTGAGGTGCAACCCATACAGAAAGCTGTGGCAGTTGATATTCATCAGTAAGTGTTTTAAGTCCTCTTTGCTTTCACAGTAAGCAAGGTTGTATCACATGCATATCACAGGTTGTTAATAAGTCTTCCTCAAATCCTCATGCCACATTCTTCTTCATAAAATCTAGCTTCTCGGGTTATTTTGCTCAGCCTACAGACTGAATAAATATGGTGAAACAATACAACCCTGATGCACACTTTTCTTAATTTTAAACCATTCACTGTTCCCTTGTTCTATTTAAACAAATGCTTCTTGGTCTATGTACAAGTTCCTCATGAGCACAATTAAGTGTTCTGGAAAACTCATTCTCTACAATGTTGTCCATAACTTGTCATAATGTGCACAGCCGAAAGCCTTTACATAGTCAATAAAGCACAGGTAAACATCTTTGTAGTATACTCTGCTTTTAGCCAAGATACATCTGACATCAGCAATGATATACCTCATTCCACATCCTCATCTGAATCTGGTTTGAACATATGGCAGTATCTCTTAATGTATTGTTGCAGACATTTTTGATTATCTTTAGCAAAATTTACTTGCATGTGATATTAATAATATTGTCTTATGATTTCCATATTCCATCATTTCTCTTTGGGATGGGCACAAATATGGATCTTTTCCAAGAAGTTGACCAGGTAGCTGTTTTGTATTCCATCAATTCCTGTTTTTTGCCAATGGTGCAGTGCAGTTTGAAATTCCTTCTTCAATACTATTGGTTCTTGATGATATGCTACCTCTTGAAATGACTGTGCATCAACCAATTCTTTTTTGTATATAGATGCGGTGTATTCCTTTTATCTTCTTTTTATAATCCTGCATCATTAGTGTTTACCCATAGAATCCTTCAACAATGCAACCCAAGGCTTGAATTTTTCTTCAGCTCT
>NW_006408911.1:1618167-1643306 GCF_000296735.1 Chrysochloris asiatica
CTGAGTGTTGATGGTTGATCCGAGCAAAATGAAGTTTGTGACAACTTCAATCTTTTCTCCATTTATGTGGATGTTGTTTATTGGTCCAGTGGTGAGGATTTTTGTTACCTTTACATTGAGAAGCAACCCATACTGATGGCTGTGCTCTTTAATCTTCATCAGCAAGTATTTTAAATCCTCTTCGCTTTCAGCAAGCAATGTTGTATAATCTGCATATCACAGGTTGTTAATGAGTCTTCCTCCAATCCTGACGCCATGTCTTCCCTCTTATAAACCGGCTTCTTGGATTATTTTCTCACCATAGAGATTGAATAAATATGGTGAAAGAATACAAACCTGTTGCACAACTTTCCTGATTTTAAACCATTCGTTTTTCTCTTGGTGTGTTTAAACAACTGATTCTTGGACTATATACAAGTTCCTTATGAGCACAAAAAAAGCACAGAATACTCATTCTCCACAATGTTGTCCATAGCTTGTTGTAATCCACACAATAAAAAGCCTTTGCATAACCAAATAAAACACAGGTAAACATCTTTCTGGTATTCTTTACTTTCAGCCAAGATCCATCTGATGTCAGCAACACTATCCCTCCACATCCTCTTCTGAAGCCAGCTTGAACCTCTGGAAGTTCTCTGTGAATGTATGACTGCAGCCGGTTTTGTGTTATCTTTAGCAAGATTTTACTTGCATGCGATGTTAATAATATTGTTCAATTATTTCTATATTCTATTGAGTCACCTCTCTTTGGAATGAGCATAAATATGGATCTCTTCCAGTCAGTTGGCCAGCTAATTGTCTTCCAAATTTCTTAGTATAGATGAGTGAGTGCCTCCAGTGCTGCATGACTTTGTTGAAAGATTTAAATTTGTATTTCATCAATAACTGGTGCCGTGTTCTTTGCTAATGCTTTCACTGTACCTTGGACTACTTCTTTCAGTGTCATTGGCTCTTAATCTACCTCTTGAAATGGTTAAGTCTTGACCATTTATTTTTCGTATATTAACTCTGTGTGTTCCTTCTGTCTTCTTTTGATTCTTTCTGCATTATTCAACATTTTGCCCATAGAATCCTTCAATATTTCAAGTAAAGTCTTTAATTTTTGTCTTCAAATCCCACAGCTTGAGAAATGCTGAGCGTGTTTTTCCCTTTTGGTTTTCTAACTCCAAGTCTTTGCACATTTCGTTATAATATTTGACCTTGTCTTTAGCATCTCTACACTGGAGAAAAAGTTTCAGATTCTTTTCTGGCTTTCATTTGGTCTTTTCCTTCTTTCTTGTCTTCTGAATGACCTTTTGCTTTCTTCCTGTATGATGCTCTCAATGCCATCCCACAACTCTTCTGGAGTCTTTGGTTTTTAGTGTCTAATGCCTCAAATCTGTTCTTGATATGATCTCTGAATTCAGATGGGATACGTTCAGGGTCATATTTTGGCACTTGTGTACTTGTTTTAATTTTCTTCAGCCTGAACTTGCATATGCACAATTGGTGATCTGCTCCAAAGTCTGCACTTGGCCTTGTTTTGGCTGATGATATGGAGCTTTTCCAACGGTTCTTTACACAAATGTAGTCAATTTGATTTCTATGTATTCCATCCAATGAAGTCTATGTGTTATTTTAAAAAGGTATTTACAATGAAGTCATTGGTCTTGCAAAATCCTATCATGCCATCTCTAGCATTGTTTCTATCACCAATGCCATATTTTCTGATTACTGATCCTTCCTCTTTGTTGCAAACCTTCACTTCCAATCGTCAGTAATGATCAATACATCTTAACTGTATGTTTGATCAATTCCAGACTGAGGAAGTTGGTAGATTCTTCAATTTCATCATCACTGGCATGTAAATTTGAACAATAGTAGTATTAACTGGTTTTCCTTGCAGGCATATGGATATTATCTTATCACAGACAGCATTGTACTTCAAGACAGATCTTGCTATCCTCTTTTTGATGATAAATGCGATGATCTCCCTCTTCAATTTGTCATTCCTGCATAGCAAACTAAGTGTTTGTCAGATTCAAAATGGCCAATACCAGTCCACTTCAGCTCACTAGTACCTAGGATATTGATGTTTATGTGTTCCAGTTCATTTTTGAGAGTTTCAAATTTTCCTAGATTCATAATTCATAATTCCATGTTCTGATTATTAATGGATGCTTCCAGCTGTTTCTCTTCATTTTGAGTTGTGCCCCATCAGCAAATGAAGGTCACAAAGGCTTTACTCCATTTGAGCTATCATGGTCAACTCTATTTTAAGGACACAGCTCTTCCCCTGTTGTATGGTGAGTGTCTTCCAACTTGAGTGGCTGATCTTCTGGCACTATATCTAGCCAATATTCTGGTGCTGACAGTGTTCCCTGTTATTCATAAGGTTTCCAGTGACTAAATCTTTCAAGTTAGTCCATCTTTCCTTCTTTGTAGTCAGGCGTTGTCTGAAAGCTCAGCTGAAACCTATCCATTGTTAGTGATCCTGCTGGTATTGAAAATACCCATAGTATAGCTTCCAGAATCACAGCAACATGCAAGCCTCCACAGGATGACAAACTGACAGACAAGTTTTGTTTTGTTTTTAAATTGTGAGGTGGTTGTTGTTTTTGTTAGGTACTATCGAGTCAGTACTGACCCATAGAGACCTTATGCACAGCAGAATAAAACACTGCCCGATCCTAGGCCAACCTCACTAGTGTTGCCACGCTTGAGTCCACTGATGCTGCCACTTAGCCAGTACATTTCATTGGGGGTCTTCCTCTTTTTCTCTGACCCTTCACCTTACCAAACATGATGTCCTTCTCTAGTGACTGGTCCTTCCTGACAATATGTCCGAAGTATGAGAGACAAAGTTTGGCCATCTTGGCCTCCAAGGAGCACTCTGGCTGCCCTTCTTCCAAAACAGATCTATTGGTTCTTTTGGCAGTCCATGGCACTTTCAATATTCTCCTCCAAACATCAATTCTTCTACAGTCTTCCTTATTCATTGTCCTAGGACAATATAAATAAGTTGGATGGAACCCCAGTGAGAGAATTGATCAGTTTTGTAATCCTGCTAGATTAAAAATGAACCATCTCAGAAACAAAATGGGAGAAAATATTATAACTATCAAGAAAGAAAAGAGTCAGGAGCAGGGTTTTCCCTTTACAGCCAAAATTCCCATGTGGAACCTACTTGATCCAAGGAGAACTCGATACCGGAGACAATGAGAGAAACCAGAGAGAGAGCAGAAAAACAGTTACAACAGAGCTAGACAACTGGCAGGACATAGAGTGATGGACTTCCTAACCATAAAGTCAGAACGTTCAGTGCCTTCAGGCAATAGGCTTGCTGGTAGAGTGGTATGCTTCCTGGGCATTTGTCTAGGAGAACTAGGTTTGCCAACACATGGATCTAGGGCTAAGCACCTTGGGATGAGGCTTACTGGTGAAGTGGAGTGCCTTTTGGGCATTTATTGGCAGAGCTAAAAGGGCTTTGTAACATTGCCCAAGCAGGGCAGAGTCCAAGGGACCCAGGGGCTGAAAGGCCAGGAACCAGATATAGTTGTGCCTGTAGGTACACTTGAGAGGAGGCTGTCTTGATTGAAGAACTGAATCCTGAGCATTTCTAATCCTAACTTGTAAGCTGTTAACCTCCCTAATAAACCATATTATGGTGAGTATTATCTGTGTGGCCACTGAAACAAATGATCAAAGCAAGCTGAGAAGTAGAAAGTGATTTAGAAGGGGCAGTTGGTGTTGGAATCAGTAAAATGTTTGGAGAGTGGAGGCATGTCTGACCTCTTCTTTATAGGAATCAGTCTTAGGCTGATGATTCTCCTCCTCCCCTCTTGTGAAGTCAGAGGAGATCAGATACTTCCCTCTCAATATTTTTATAATACATATGAAGGAACTTCAAAAAGTTCAGGGAAAATGGAATTAAAAAATAACGGAATTTTCCCGCAAACTTTTGAAGTCCCTTCATATATAATGAATGACTATATGAATAATGGATGTATATTATGAGTGAATTAATGAACGAACAAACAAACAAATATATACTCAGTTTTTCTCACCCACAAAATAAGGAGCTATACAAAGCAAAAGAGTCCTGGGGTTGTGCTGTGGGATAAAGCACTGGACCACAAGGTCAGTTTGAACCTAGGGTCACTGTACTGAGAATCTCCTAGATCTAGGAGAAGACTGATGCTAAGACACATGCAGATCTTCAAGGTCGGTGGTTCAAATTTACTAGCCACTCCTCGGAAATCCTATACAGTGATATTATGTGTCGGAACTGACTCAACAATATTTAACAACAACAACAACAACAAAAATGTAATATCCCAGATTTCTTTCCAGCTAACTTCACTGAAAGAAGGAATTTGAGGATGTAAGAGCTATTGTTTCTTTCTTTTTAAAATGTTTTACTGTGAATTATGTGATAGTTTACATGGGAGAACATTAGCTTTACATTCATCCTATCCTATATCATTTCATTGCCATGGTTACAATCCCCTCCATGCATCATCAACCAACCAAAGGGTATACCCTACAAGCCTGCCCCACGGTCATCAGCACACAGCCCCTCTCCCTCTCAGGGTCTAGAGTCCCTAGCTGCTCCATCTCTCCATGTCATTGTCTCTGCCTCCATCTCTGGCATCACTGTTTCTCTGGGTAGGGTCCTGCACTCTGCTCTTCTCCCTTGATGGTAGCAGGGATCTCTGGTCCTGGACCACAAAGTCAATCACTCCCCTCCTTTTGCGATAAAATGTCTACTTTACATTTCCAAACCTCACAGTCAGTCCTGATAACAATTATTCACTATTGTACCACAAGAGACCTATCCCCATCTCCTTTCATTAGCCCTGCCCAGACAGATTGGATACTACTCAGTGGAGTGTCTCTACTTTCCTCCACACCCTCTGGATCTAGGCTCCCTCTTGAAAGCTTGTAAGCCAGTCATGTTTTCCCTTTGTAGCTCCCTCTCCCCATTTTGGATAGCCAATGTCCAAGTTGCCCATCCTACCTACTCTGTGTATGAAGGGGATGGGAATGATCCTCGCTGTAAAGATTTGTTCCCTCTTTTGAGCTACTGCATCCATAGGTGTAGGTCAAGTTCATCAAATTGTATCATATTACTCTTTTTTTCCTCTTCTTTCTTCTTCTAGTTGAGCTCTGATCATCCAGTCATTGAATCCAGGTCAAGTGGGTATTATATGCAAGTGTGGGTTTTCTTATGCATATGCCCTCTCTTCTTATCAGCAGGATGCTTCACTCTCCACTCTAGTCCTCTGTGGTTATGTCACTGACTCTGGGCCCAAGAGTCCCCAGGTCTTGCCATACTGCTGGCCAACCAGGTCTCCACCCAGGTTCACAGGAGTCTATTGAACGTTGTAGGACTTAGAAAAGCTATTGTTTCTTGAGCATCTGTCATGGATTGAATTGTGTCCCTCAAATATATGTCAACTTGACTGGGCCATGATTTTTAGGGGTTTGGCAGTTATGTAATGATGTAATTTGGGAGTTGCATAACATCATTCCCCATGATGTGATCTTATGTTATCAGCCAATCAATTGTAAAGAGATTAAGATGGGATGCAGCACCTTTACTTAGGTCCAATATAAACAGAGTTTCATCAGTTCAAGGTGTGGCCCACATTACTTTAGATCTTTGTTGTTGTTGTTAGTTACCCTCAAGTTTGTTCTGACTCATAGTGACAGCAGAATGAAAACTGCCCAGTCCTGCCTCATCCTCACAAATGTCATGTTTGAGCCCATTGCTGCAGCCAGTCTGTCTTTTTGTCTTTTTCATTGACCTTGTACTTTACCAAGAATATTCTTTTTCAGGGACTGTTTTCTCCTAAAAGCACACCAAAAGTATATGAGACAAAATCTTGCCATTCTTGTTTCTAAGGAACATTTTGGTTATACTTCTCCCAAGACAGACTTATTTGTTTTTCTGGCAGTCCATTGTATATTCAATATTCTTCACCATTCTTTATCATGGTGTTATTAAGTGCTGTTGAGTCAGCTCTGACCCATAGGAACACTGTATAGGGTTTCCAAGGACCAGTTGGTGAGTATGAATGACTGATCTTGTGGTTCAAACCAACCTTGAAGTCCAACGCATTAACCCACAGCACCATACCAAGACCCTGTTTTTTATCTTACAAGATATAAAAAGAGAGAGAAGGGAACAGAGGAACAGAGAAGGAGCTTACCTGAGTGCCACCAAAAAAGAAGAGTAGAGTTCTTTGGAATTAAGGTCACTGCACTGACAATCTCCTAGAGCTAATGATGCCAAGACACATGCAGATCTTCAAGGGGCATCAGGCCCACAGATGTTGAAAGAAGACAAGAACTTTTCTCCTAAACTGTAAGCCAACAGAGAAAGAAAGTTTTCAGACCCCTTCCATGCCCAAGCTTCCTGTAAATCCCTATAAATTCTTCCTCTTTTTTTCACTGGAGAGGCAGTCTTTAGAGGACCATTAGTGCTAATCCTTATCTATACTTCTCTATAGATAAATCAGTAGTTAATCCCCATTCCAAGAGCTATTACAGGAATGAAGTTCTTGAAATTCCTTAGACTCTCCCATGCCCAAGATATCTATAAATCTCCTTCCGCTTTTTCCTTGGGGAGGCAGTCTTTAGAGGATATGCAGTCCCTTTGCCTCCTGCACATGCTGTTGTTAAGTGCTGTTGAGTCAGTTCTGACCCATAGTGACCGTGTCTGGGGCTTCTGAGGAGCAGCTGGCGAGCTTCAACCACTAAGTTTGTGGTGCAAAGCGACTTTTCAGTCCAGCGCATTAGCCCACAGTGCTATACCAGGAGGACTCCCCTCCTGTGTAAATAGGTATTCATTAAAACTTGTTTGCTTCACTACATCCTGTTGTTGTTGTTGTTAAGTGCCAATGAGTTGATTCTGACCCATAGTGACCCTGTGTAGGGTTTCCACAGAGCAGCTGGTGAGCTTGAACCACCAACCTTGCAATTCAAATAACTTTGCAGTCTGACACATTAGCCCACAGCACCACACCAGGATTCCTCACTACACCCTAGTCTCTGAGTAATTGACTTTCTCTTGGCAGATAGTGCCACGCCAAAGTTTTACAGTAACAAACCCAAATAGAGGAGACAGGTTGCCTGACTTAAGTCACACAACATGTTCATAGTAGAACTGGGATACTACCCTAACTCTCATTCCAAAGCCCATGCTTTTTCACTGCTGGTAACAAGGTGCCTCAAGGCAATGAGATGGTCCAAGGTAGTTCCCTCAAAGCTGTTGTTATGTTGTTAAGTGTGTTCTGACTCATAGAGATCCTGTATAGGGTTTTCAATGAGTGGCTAGTGGGTTTGAACCATAAACTTTGTTGTTCGCAGTCTAATGCTTATCCTACAGTACCACACCAAATTCTCATTACGCCCTTCTCCTCAGCAGGGAAAAAGAACACACTTGTATCTCCGCCATTTTTGGTTGTATTCTTGATTACTCCGTGGCTGCTGTTATGGATAAATTCTGTTCCCCCCAAAATGTGTTGTAAATTCTAGCCTCTATGCCTGTGGTTCCAGCACTCATTTGTCAGTTTGTTGTATTGTGGTGGCTGTATGTTGCTGTGATTCTGGAAGCTATGCCATGGGTATTTTAAATACTAGAAGGGTATTTATTCTATTATAAATATAATAGAATTCAATCTGTATGCTGAGCAAATAATCCTAGAGCCTAATTATATGAAGAAAAATATAGCATTAGGATTAGAGTTTTATCACATATCACTCGTAAACAACCTGTGTTATGCAGTTGATACAACCTTGCTTGCCTAAAGTAAAGAGGACTTAAAATACTTACTGATGAATATCAGAGATCACAACTTTTGGTATAGGTTGCATCTCAATGTGAAGATAACAAAAATCCCCACCACTGGACCAATAAACAACATGCATATAAATGAAGAAAAGATTGAAGTTGTCAAACACTTCATTTTATTCAGAACAACCATCAACAATCATGGAAGCAGCAGTCAAGAAATCAAATGATATAATGCATTAGGTAAATCTGCTGCACAAGACCTTTTTAAGGTGTTGAAGGGCAAAGATGTCAGCTTGAGCACTAAGGTGCGCCTGATCAAAGCCATGGTATATTCAATAACCTCATATGCATGCAAAAGTTGGACAGTGTATAAGGAAGACTGTATAGGAATTGATACGTTTGAATTATGGTGTTGGAAGAGAATATTAGAAGTACCATGGACTGCCAAAAGAACAAACAAATCCGTGTTGAAAGAAGTACAGTCAGAATGCTCTTTGGAAGCCAGGATGGTCAGACTTCATCTCTCATACTTCGGACTTACTATCAGGGTGGACCAGTCCCTGGAGAAGGCTATCATGTTTGGTAAAGTGGAGGGTTGGAGAAAAAGAGGAAATCTCTCAATGAGATGGATTAGCACAGTGGAGGCAGCAATGGGTTCAGGCACAGCAACAATTGTGAGGTTGGTGTGGGACCAGGCAGTGTTTCGTTCTGTTGTGTACAGAGTAGCTATGAGCTGGTACTGACTCGATGGGATGGCACTTAACAACAACTATGCCTGTGGTTATAATCCCATTTGGGAATGATATTTTTTGTTTTGTTAATAAGGCAGGATTCGTGTGGGGTGTGTTTTCAGTCAATCTCTTTTAAGAGATAAAAGGAGAAGCAGTAATGGGGGAAACTGATGCTAAGATCCTTGGAGATCTCCAAGGAGCTAGGAAACAGAATCTAGAGACACAGACTTTCATTCAGAGCTGATATATAGAGAAAGCCTTCCCTATAGAGATAGCACTCTGAATTCAGATTTCTAGCTTTCTGAACAGTGATAAAATAAATTTATTTCTTAAGACCATCTACTTGTGGCATTTCTGTTATAGCAGCTCATTTACTTCAGGTAAGCAAGAGTTTATTATGCTTCACTAGGTAAAAACTGAAGCCTCAACTGGCTAAAGTGACACCATTTTGTAAGGAGATTATAGGGATAAAGGGGTTCCTGAAATTCCTCAAGGTACCTGAGATAAAAATAATAAAGAAGTTCCTAAAAGTCCTCAGATCTCAGTTCCATACCCCAAATCCCTATAAATCCTCTTAATCCCTTTCTCCCCAGAGAGGTAGTCTTTGAAGGAGATGCAATCCCTCTTCCTCCTGTATATCCAATCAATATACACTTAAACTTTTCTTGCTTTACCAGATCCCTGTCACTAAGTAATTGGCTTTTCTCAAGGCAGGCAGCAGAGCCATTTTGTGGTGTCAAGGTCAAGTTCAAATCAATCTGAAAAATAATCTTAAATTGATGATGTGATCAAACAGCCTTGCCAAAAAAAAACCCACCAAAAAAGCAAAAACAACAACAAAAAAATTAAAACCCCTTTCAAAACTGTTTAATGGAGAGAGTGAGTACAAAGAATTGAAACAATGTAAAGAGCCAGGGAAATGTTTTCAAAGATGTTTAATTTTTCTTCAGCTCATTGGTCCTTTCCATCCTTGAAAAGCTTTCTCTGCCAATTTATCACTTAACTGTGACCAGGCCCTGCTTCCTTGTTTGTAATTTTGGGCCGTAAGAATCACTCCATAAATACCACTGGTTGGAAAGACAAACATTTATTTGAAGAGGGGTCAGTGGCTATGCTGAGAGATCTTAGATACCTGGAATTGAATACATGCCTTTGCTCTGGATTTATTGGCTGACTTTCACTACATTCTGCTTCTGTTCCTTAAGCTACACAATGAAAACAGTGATGTCCAACAAATCATGGCTTTAAACTGTTTAAAGTGCCTTGTTGGAATGTAGAAAAGAGTATTTGGTCAAGAATATGCTGTATCTGGAGTCCTGGTGTGGTGTTGTAGGATAAGCACGGGCCTGCTAGTCACAAGATCAGTGATTCAAAACCATCAGCTGCGCCTCAAAAAATTGCTATACAGCATCGCTGTAAGTCAGAACTGATGGTGTTTAACAGTACCAATGCTTTCTCTATGCCCATAAATTCTTGTTCTCCATCTGAAACTAATTATGTTTAGAATTAAAATGCATTATCTGTGGGCATATAAAGTAGATTCCTAAAGGGAATGTTAGGCTGGTAGGTGAATAAAAGAGAAACATTAACAGAGTTCTAGAGAAAAATGTTATATCTCCATTTTTTAAGTCCATAAAGTTCAGAGTTGGAGGAGAGGTAGACAAAACACTGTTGCTCTTTACAACTATTGTTCTCTGATGGCCTATTCTTGAGAGAAGCTTTGTGGTTGCTTTTGAATGACTTTTTAATTTTTTTCCAAGTGAGCAAGCAGCTAACTGGCAACCAAGTGAATAATAAAACAATCCATCTTGTCATGGAGTGAGTTCTTCATCACTGGAGGTAAGAAAGAATAGTGGAATGAACCATCAGCAAAGGATACAATGGAAACTTTCAAGCACCAAAGACGTTCATTACTCTGTAACCAGATTTAGTGATTTTAGTGCTTTTTTATGTCATGTACTTGTCTAAATAGACAATTTGAGGTGTGCAGTGGTACACAGGGACATAAGGTGGTGAGGGGTGAGACAGTGGGGGAAACTTGAGATTAAAATCAGGCAAAGAAAGGATGGATTTATACACTCTACAAAGCAGGAAGCAGAATTAGGACCTAGGAAGGAGAAGGTTTACATGTATTTGAGGATATACTTTTCAAATAGGTAAGCATGGATCATGGACTCTGCAGTCTAAATGAATTTGAGGAATCCATTGAACTGCCTCTGGATCTAGCTTTCATCCCTAGAAGCCCTCCTCACAGATGAGAGGCAAGAGGAACTAGTAGCATCAGAAATTCAGAGAGTGACCCTAGTGCTAGAAATTGGGACAGTTTCAGCATAATCAGGAAATTATTTTAGAGTAGAGAACAAGCATACTAATAATAGTAGCCAATTACTGATTGTTTTAGTATCTTGTTGTTGTTAAGTGCCGTCAAGTCAGTTCCAACTCATAGCGATCCTCTACAGGATTTCCAGGAGCTGCAGATGAGTTTGAATCACCAATCTAGTGGTTCATACCAACCTTGCAGTCCGGTGCTTATCCTACAGTGCCAAACCAGGACTCATTTTAGTATCTAGTGCTGCTATAATATAAATGTCAGAAGTGGATGGCTTTAACAAACAGATATTTATCCTCTCATAGTATAGAAAGCTAGAATTCAGAGTGCTGGCTCTGGGGAAATGTCCGTGTTTCATTTCAGCACTCCTTGGAAATCTCCATGTGCCTTAGCATCAATCTTTCCCTGGATCTAGCAGCTTCACAGAGCAGGGTCTCCAGATCCAAAGGAGGCACTCTACTAACTACTCTTCTTTTGTGGTGGTGGTAGGTCCCTCTTGATACGTTCGCTTCTTTCATATCTCAAGAGACATATAATATATACATTGTTGTTAAGTGCCATCAAGTTGGCTTCTACTCATAGTGAACCTATATAGGGCTTCCAAGGGCAGCTGGTGGGTTTGAAGCATCAACCTTGTGGTTTTCAGTCCAGTGCTTATATTATCATGTCATACCAGGAGTCTAATATATAAAGCAAATCCTGCAGATTGTATCCTACCTTGGTAACATCATAGAAATGAGGATTTGCAACACATTGGATCATTACATCACATCAGAGCTGTTCACATCAGATCATATCATGGAAGCGATAACTACATCTTACCTTCTAAACCACAGAGAATCCTGGCCTAGCTTGTTGGATAAGGTGAGGAGCAGATACCTCATTTGAGGAAATATGCCATTGTTCTCAAATTCCTTACTCATCTTGCCCCTTTCCTACAGGTAGCATCAGATTACCCAGCAAACAAGGTAAGTACAGGCTTATTTGTGATTTTTTTTTTAAACAATAATTTTGCATGAGTTTTACCACAATAATGTACTACACATTAATAAGGAAACACAAGTGAATCTGTGCTTATCTTCTTTATTGGGTAATTCATCCCTGCCCAGGGGCTCTGCTCTTATGTTGTTGTTGTTGTTGTTGTTGTTATGTGCCGTCGAGTCGGCTCCGACCCATAGCGACCCTGTACAGGGTTTCCGAGGGTGTAAATCTTTACGGGAGTAGAAAGCCTTATCTTTCTCCCGCGGAGCAGCTGGTAGTTTCAAACCGCTGACCTAAGGTTCGCAGCCCGATTCGTAACTTTAAGCCACCTTAAATCCATCTGAATTCTCCTTTTCCTCATTACAGCAGTAATGATCCTTGCTACCATTTCTAGATTGTCAGTTATGGCCACACCCTGGACTAGACCCTAAATACAAAATCTGGTATTTAACTTTTCCAACAATCTTGCAAGAGAGGCTCAGAGAAGCTGGACAAATTGTTAAGTTTACTCAACTAATACGCAACAAATCCAGGATGGCAGCTTGTCTTAGTTATCTACTGCTGCTATAATGGAAATACCATAAGTAGATGGCTTTAATAACCAGAAATTTATTCTCAGTTTAAGAGGTTAAAAGTCCAAATTCAGAGTGCTAGCTCTTGGTGTGGTAAAGTGGAGGATCAGGGAAAAAGAGAAAGACCCCCTGCAATGAGATGGATTGGCTAAGTGGCAGCATCGACGGACTCAAGCGTGGCAACAATAGTGAGGATGGCCCAGGATTGGGCAGTGTTTCATTCTGCTGTGCATAAGGTCACTATGGGTCGGTACCGACTCGATGGCACCTAACAACAACAACAACAACAACAACAACAACTCTTGGTAAAGATTTTCTCTTTGTCAACTCTGGGGAAAGCCTTATCTACTTTTAGTATCTATTCCTTGGAGATCTCTATATATCTTGGCATCAATCTTTCCCTGAATGTAGGAGCTTCACAGTACATGGATTCCAGGTCCAAAGGATGCATTCCATTCCCAGCTCTTCTTTCTTGGTGTAGTCAGTCCCTCTAAGCCCTGCTTATTTGTTTAATCTTTTTTATATCTCAAAAGAGATGGACTCAATATACAACCTAATTCTTCAGGTTGAATGTGGCCTTTTTAACATCATAGAAGATTTGCAACACATAGGATAACTACATCAGATCACAACTGATCACATCAGATCACATTATGGAGTTGATTGCATTATATAAGACCTCAATACTAAACTACTGAGAATCCTCATCAAGGCAAGTTGACACTAATGATCACAGTCCACCCTTTGTCAATTTGGTATTGTACATATCTCCTTAACCATACATAGTTGTTGCTAAGTGTGATTGAGTCAGTTCTGACTCATAGCAACCCTGTATAGGGTTTCCAAGGAGTGGCTTGTGAGTTTGAACCACTGATTTTGTGGTTCAAACCTACCTTCATTGCTTATCCTCCAGCAGCACACCAGGACTCTAAACCATATATAGTCTCTATTTTTAAAAAAATTTCCTACAATTTTCTCTGAACTTTTTTTTCTTTTCTTTTTACTTTTTATTGAGAATTGAGTGAAAGTTTATAGACAAGATCGTCAGTTTTTTTTATTTGTTCAAATATTTTCATAACTATAATATTCAAGTGTTGAAGAGCAAAGATGTCGGCTTGAGGACTAAGGTATACCTGACCCAAGCCATGGTATTTTCAACAACCTCATATGCATATGAAAGTTGGATTTGAAAAGTCTGGATATTTCCTTCCGACCAGATACTAAAGAGAACTACATCTTTTTTTTTTTTTTTTTCCCATTCCCTCTTTTAAGCTACTACATCCATAAGTATAGGTCAAGTTCATCAAATTTTAGTGGATTACACTTTTTTCCCTCTTCTTTCTTCCTCTAGTTGAGTTCTGATCATCCAGCCATTGAAGCTAGGTCAAATAGGTACTATCTGCAAGTATGGGCATTCTTGTGCATCTCCCCTCACTTCATATCAGCTGGATGCTTCACTCTTCTTCCCTGTCCATGGGCTCAGGAGTCCTCAGGTCTCGCTATACTGCTGGACAACCAGGTCACAATCCAGGTTGACAGGAGTTTATTGAACATGGTTGGACTTAGCTTACAGCTGGTTTACTGTTTTGCCCCCACTTCCACATCTTGGTAGACCAATGTGGTCACCAGCAAGATTACATGCCTGCTTGTGTATTCCTTTTGAGTTTTAGTCTTGGAAGGGGGTTTGCCCTGAGGGGACTTGATTGCTTGCCTTGATGGTTCCCCTAGGAACAACTTGCTTGTTCTTGTAGTAATCAGAGTGCCGTTAATTGTTTTTTATTTTCCCTACTGGTCTTTCTTTCAAGAAGTATCTTCTGTTCCTCTCCCTGTTCTAGGTTGGTCTGCTTGTCTTTTCCAGTAGAAATTTCCCACCTCTGAAGATTCTAGATGGGGATCAGGATTCCATCTACTGTCTTATGCAATGCAAAGGCTCTGCAGGAAGCCTCTTTCATTGGGAAAGTTCTAGCCTCATTTTAGGTATTCCAATCAGTTATAGGCTAAAGATGGGTTTACAAACTTTCTATAATGATGTTTCTGTCTATTCCTTTCTCCCCTACCCTCAAATATCTATTTTACAGTAGTAGGCAAGGGAAACCAAGATTCATAAAATTGTTAAGTATCTTAACATTATTTCCCCTCTTTTATCCATTCAAACCATGCCTCAATCCGTGTATCACAGAGCCCTGTTGTAGAGAATGACATCTTTAGTCTAAGACATTATACTGAAAAGACTGATATTTTAAAGACAAAATCACTGTCTCCACAGGTTTTTCAAAAATTAAAAAAAACTATATAGTTATGTTAATCAGAGCACTGATTTTGTATAATAAAATGATAATAACCTTAAATTTCTTTAAAAGAGAAAAATACAATAAGCTACAAGTATCAAAGAAGCAAAGTTCTCTGGAGTAGTCAATATAGGAGCTCTTTGGACTTTCTTTTATTATGCTATGATAATGGTGCTTTTAAGATTTACATTACTGTACTCTCCAATACAAAGTATGGGGTGTGTTAAAGTATACAGTACACCATTTTCATACATGAACAACATTGGTGGATGATGAATGTCTCTTAGCAGTTATACTGGGTGTAGTCTCTGTTTTATGTTGCTCAGAGCTTCATATATTACATTAAATTTTAAATAAACATTACATTAAAACAGCTAACATAATGACTTTTTGTAGGCTTTCCCAGGCACAGTAGTTTTCCTCTTAAATTACTGCATTCGGTCATGAAAAATCTCATTAACATTTATTTTTTACTTTGCAGAAGATTCTAAGAATGCACAGTTGTTCCACTGTCATGCTACATTTTGACCTTGTTTTTTCTACAACTCTTTCATCTTTTAAGTCACACTTATTAGGAACCAGACTCATTGGAAAATTATCGTGTCTTTAACTCAAAGGAACTTGGCCTTTTAGGTCTTGAAAGTCATTGAAAGTGGTCTGTGCTGTGATAGAATAAACTAATGTAAAGCCCTGTCCAGTTTTCTTTACAAATCCCTCATTGCTGCAAATTGTTCCGTTCTTGCAGTAAGCAAGATTTCAAACATACGCTATTGAGTATATACTTCAACTTACTTTCTATAAGAATCTTCTATTGTAAGATCATATTTTTAAACAAAAATTCCTTGAACAAAGTCTATGGTCAGAGGAGACTTTCTAACATCTCCAGAGCCAAGTACAACTAATATTCACATATGGTACAAATTGGTTAAAACCTCTCATGTTGCCACTGGGTCCCTGCAGCCAGTATCTCCCCATGCCTCGAGCTCCCTTTCCATCTCTGCTCCTGGTGCCACGATGCTCCTGCCACTGCCACCACTCCAGCTGGTTACACCCCTGACACTGGTGATCATCAGTTTTACATTAAACAAATAATCAACTTTGTTTCATCTCAATGATTGAAATATCCCTCTGTGGAACATAAGTAACCAAATTTTAGAAGATCCCAGTCATCATTTGTTTCTTCTACATTTTTTTTTTTTTGGTAATGTTTGATAGTGCATGTATGTCATATATTAGAATCCCTAAGTTTGTGGTATTTTTTTCTCTGATAATCTTTATAGTTCTAAGCTTTACATATATCTTTAATCCATGTTGAATTTATTTTCATATATGGTGTGAGATGAGTCTTGTTTCATTCTTTTGCAAACTGATTTCCAGTTTTACCAGCACAATTTATTGAAAAGACTATCTCACCTCCCTATTTAATGTGTTTTGGCCCTTTGTCAAAGATCAGTTGACTGTATATGGATGGATTTACTTCTGGGGTCTCAAGTCTGTTCCATTGATCTATGTATCTTTCATTGTACTAATACCAGGCTGCTTTGACCACTGTGGCCATGGAGTAAAATTTGAACTCAGAAGTGAGAGGCCTCCAACAGTGTTCTTCCTAAGCAGTGTTTTGCTTAACTGACATCTCTTTCCTCTCTGTATAAAGTTCATGGTCATTTTTTTCTCTCTTTAAAGAATGTTATTGGAATCTGGGTTGGGATTGCATTATATCTGTAGATTGTTTGGGTACTATTGACATTTTCACAATGTTAAGTCTTCCTATCCATGAGCATAGTATAGTCTTGCATTTTTATAAATCTTTTTTGGTTTCTTGTAGTAGTGTTTTGTAGTTGTTGTTGTTTTTGGTAGTTTTCTTTGTATAGGTCTTTTGTTTCCCTAGTTAGATTTATTCCTAAGTATTTCATGTTTTGTGTGGCTATTGTAAATGGTGGTGTTTTCCTTATTACCTTTCAGAGCTGTCTTTATTAGTATAAAAAAATTCAACTGAGTTTTGTTTGTTGATCTTATATTCTGCCACTTTACTGAATCTTTCAATGAATTCCAATAATTTTCCTGCTGAGTATTTGGGATTTTCTGTGTATAATATGACGTCATCTGCAAATAGGGTTTTACTTCTTCACTGATTTGGATGCCTTTGATTTTCCTATAGCTCTGTCTTATAGCTCTGGCTAAGACTTCCAATGCAATAATGAATAGGAGTGGTGGTAAAGAGCATCCTTGTCTAGTTTCTATTCACAAAGGGAATGTTACTGGATTTGTATATCTGCTCTTAATTATGTTGAGGAATTTCCCTACAATTCCTATTTTGCTGAGTAATTTTTTTTTTTAATTTTAAAATCAAGAATGGTAGTTGGATTGTGTCAAATGACTTTTCTTCATCAATCAATATAATCATGTGTCTGTGTGTGTGTTTCCTTTTTTGTTTATCTGCTGAATTATGTTAGTTGTTTTTCTAATATTGCACTATCCTTGCATGTTGTTGTTGTTGTTATGTGCCGTGGAGTCAGTTCCAACTCATAGTGACCCTATACAGGGTTTCTGAGGCTGTAAATCTTTACGGGAGCAGAAAGCCTCATCTTTCTCCCATGGAACAGCTGGTAGTTTTGAACTGCTGATCTTGCGGTTTACAGCCCGATTTGTAACCACTTATGCTACCAGAGCTCCTTGCATACCTGGTATGAATTCCATTTGGTCATAATGTGTTTATTTGTGTGTTTTTCCCGGTATTTTATTGAATTCTTTTGGCTAGGAAGTTGTGAAGAATTTTTGCATGTATGTTCATGAGGGATATTAGTCTATAATTTTCTTTTTTACTGGTGCCTTTGCCTGGTTTTGATATGAGGGTTATTCTTGCTTCATAAAATGTATTTGGAAATTGTCCATCCTTTTCTACATGTGGCATAAAAATTGGTGTCACTCTTCCCTGAATGTTTGTTAAAATTCACCAGTTAAAGTCATGTGGGCCTGGACTATTTTCGGTTGGGATTTTGAAAATTATCTGATCAATTTCTTTCTTTTTTGTTATAGGTCTGTTCAACTTTTCTACTTCACTCTGTGTTCATTTTTGTAGGTTGTGTTTTTCCATTTCTTCTAAACTTTACCCATTTCTTCTAGATTTTCAAATTGGTTGGAGTACAATTCTTCAAAGTTTCTTGTTACTACCTTTTTGATTTCCATTGTTTCTGTTGTGTTGTCATACATAAGGTTTCTTATGCGTATTATTTGTGTCTTCTACCTAATTTCTTATGTTAGGTTTCCCAATGGTTAGATGATTTTTATTAATCCTTTCAAAGTACCAGCTTCCTGTCTTGTTGATTCTTTCTATTCTGTTTCCTAATTGATTTATTTCTGTACTAATCTTATATTTCTTTTCTTCTTGTGACTGTAGACTTACTTTGCTGGTCTTTTCTATTTGTTGGAGATGCTGTGTTAATGTGTTGATTTTGAATTTTTCTTGTTTTTGGATGTGTGCACTTATTGCTTTTGCTGTGTCCCAAAGGTTTTGGTTTGTTATGTTTTTGCTTTCATTTGCTTCTAGGAACTTTTGTTGTTGTTATTCTATTACCCAATCACTTTTAAGCAGGGTATTATTAACTTTCCATGTATTTTATTTTGTTTCCTTGATATTCCTGTTTTTTATTTCTAATTTTATAGCATTGTAATCTGACAATACGGTTTGTACTATTTTGATGTTTTTAAATTTATGGAGGCTTGTTTTGTGGCCTAACACATGTTATATTCTGGAGGATGTTCCATGTGTACTGAAAAAGAATGTGAATGTGTATTGTTCTTTGATGTTTTGTTAATTTCTACCCCATTTTAAAAGTCTGTTTTAGCTTAAAATATAACAGAAAAACAAAAAATTCTGGAAAAAACAAAACAGAACAAAAACAAGGAGCTAACAGTGGGAAATTAAGTGTAATTCTACTGCACCACTTTCTGTCCTCTGCCTTCACAGCTGTCTGAGAAATTTCAAGATGGTCCCACTGTGCCTCTCTGACCTATAACCAAGTTGTTAATGAGTCTTCCTCCAATCCTGATGCCACTTTTTTTTCATATAATCTAGCTTCTCATATTATTTGTTCAGCATACATCTTGAATAAATATGATGAAAGAATACAACCCTGGCACACACCTTTCCTAATTTTAAACTACTAGGTGTTCCCATGTTCTGTTCGAACAACTGCCTCTTGGTTGATGTACAGGTTCCTCATGAGCACAATTAAGTTTACCAGAATACTTATATATTTCTTAGTGCTGTCGTTAGCTTGTCATGATCCACACAATCGAAAGCCTTTGTGTTGTTAATAAAGCACAGGTAAACATCTTTCTGGTATTCTCTGCTTTCAGCCAAGATTCATCTGATATCAGAAATGATATCCCTCATTCCACATCCTTTTCTGAATCCAGCTTGAATCTCTGGAAGTTCTATGTCAATGTACAGTTGTAGCTATTTTTGCATTATCTTTAGTAAAACTTTATTCGCATGGGATAACAATTATATTGTCCAATGATTTCCAGATTCTGTTGTGTTACCTCTCTTTAGAATGGGCACAAATATGGATCTCTTCCAGGCAGTTGGCCAGGCAGTTGTCTCCAAATTTCTTGGCATATATAAGTTAGCACCTCCAAGTGCTGCATCAGTTTGTTGAAAGATTTCAATTTGTATTCCATCAATTCCTGGTGCTTTGTTCTTGGCCAATGACTCCAACGCACCATCTACTTCTTCCATCAGTATCATCAGCTCAGTAGATCATATGCTACCTCTTGAAATGGTTGAACATGGACCATTTCTTTTTGGTGGGGATAAATAGTGGACTAAGTGTTTACTGGGAGAAGAAATTTGAACAGAAGCAAGAATGAAGGTGACTTTTGATTGGGGAGGCCAATGCAACCCACTGTAGCCATTTTGAGCAGGAGTAAGTGGATTTTGAGACAAGTTAGCATTCTCATTGCAGAAACCTGCCTGTGCCTTTCACACACAGCAATTATTGAGGGTTTTTGTTTTGTTTTTCTCCTCTTCTTTTTATCTTTTGACTCATTTCCATTTTGGTAACCAGAGGTGAGACATGACAAGTAGATACACACAAGGATTTTCCATGCTGTGCAGATCCTGCAACTGGGAGCATAATCAAAGGTGGGAGAGACAACAGAAAGAGACAGCACCAACAGTCTCTTCCAAATCAGGTCTTCACAGCCCTGGGCTGGTTCTCATTAGGAGACACATTTTAATGGAGTTCATGGGCAGGGGAAAAAAGGAGGAGAGAGAAAGATGAAAGTTGGTGATAGACTAGAGAGACACAGCAGGAATGTCATGAAATTTCTCAGGCAGCTACGAAGGCAAGAATCCATTAGGTGGTGATAAAGAATTACTCTTGTTTACTCATTGGTGCTTTGTTCCTATTTTATTTTGTTATTAGTTTTTTACTTTTGCCAGTTTTATTTTCTTTATATTGCTTTTTGTGACTTTTGTTTTTATTCTTTTTTTTGAGGGGGGGAGTCCCCCATCTGTCTTGTGCGAGCACTTTCTCTTCTTGCCTCACCTGACAGAAAACTAAAGTCTCACCAATAGGGCAAGAGCCAATACCAGCTGGTCTACACCAGAGTAGCATCTACAACCAACAGCTGCTAAAAACACTCTCAGATGAACTGCATGAGCAGTGAACAAAGAAGCCCATCTCCTGATCACACCTACCAGGACACAATTGGAGAGAGCTTAAGAATACAGCAGCATACATATATCTAATTAATACAAATACAAAAGCACAACAACGCCTAAAAAGCAAAAGAAATATGTCTGCTCATATGCAAAACAGAATAGCTCACACAAATGACAAAGAGGAAGAGCTGGAATTTGCCTTGTAAAAGAACAGGCTTTGAATTTTCCTGAAAAGAATTTCAGGAGAATGATATTGAGGTACAAACAAATGTTCCACAGAAAGGTGGAGCATAATAAGGAAAAAGTCAGAAAAGAACTACAGGAACAATCAAACAAGATAGATTAGCATTGGAGACAATACAAAACCTGCAAAAAGAGGTCCAGATGATCAATACTAAAATATCAGAAATGGAAAATACACTGAAAGGGCAAAGGAGTAGAACTGAAAGGGTGGAAGTTAGAACCATGGAACTTGAAGAGAAAACTCTCAATAATGCTAAGATAGAACAAGCAGAAAAAAGAAGGAAAAAACCCTGAGGAAAGCCTAAGATTCATGTGGGATAATATGAAGGAGAATAGCCTATGGGCGATTGTTGTTCCAGACTAGGAAGAATGAAAGAAAACAACAGAAGTGATTATAAAAAATCTTCCGGAAGAAAGTTTCCTTAACATCTTGAAAGATGAGAAGATTTAACCCCAGAGTCATATAGTCAGTAAAGCTGGTCAATCAAATATGATGGAAAATCAGAATATTTCAGGATAAACAGAAATTAAGTGGTTTTGTAAAAGCCAAGCCAGTGCTTCGAGACATACTAAAAGGAATTCTTTGGAGTGAAAACCAACAAGAGCAGATAACAACCAGAGATTGAAATACATGGCAACAGCACCAGAAATTCAGTCCAGAGATGGAAGAGTCAAGAGCAGAAGAAAACTACAAGAATGAAATTAGGGAATCTGAAAGGTCAGTCTATAATCAGGACAACTACAATGTGAAAGAAGGGAAAAGTATAGGAACAGAGATCCAGATGGTGAAGAAGTCAGGTAGATTTCAGGATAAAACAGACCGTTTTTAAAGGAAGAAGAAATTAACAGAATATAGGGTAACTTCAAAGAAGCTCTCTAAGCCTCACCAATAGGGAAAGAACCTATACCAGCTGGTATACACCAGAGTAGCATCTACAACCAATAGCTGCTAAAAACCCTGAATTGAACTGCATGAACAATGAACAAAGAAGCCCCAAATTATTAATTCATGACATATCAAGAAAAGGAAAATCCAATAAGATTAGGGAAACAGTAAAACTATGAAGAAATTGACAATGAAAAGCAGACACACACCAAAAAAACCAGACTCAGCACAGGGGATAGGATTTTATGATTCAATTATGAGTAATTTTTATCAGGACTATGGTGATGACCACAACTGTAAATGAAGAAGAGATGTAACTAATAGGGGGAGCAGTTAGTCTTTCATTTTAGGAACAAAGGACCCAAGAATCAGAAAGCAGGAAGAGCATGAGTGGAGTGTGGGATCCTAACCAGAAAAGTGGTGAAAGCAGAGACGGAAGCAGAGGCAATGGCATAGAGAGATAGAATAGTTGAGGACACTACGCCAATGGAATGAGAAAGGTTGTGTGCCTGCAAGTAAATGTGTCCTTTGATCATTAAAACGAATATATATAGTTATATATAGTTTCTGTGAATTTCGTGTACACTAAAAAAAAAAAAAGTGGGACCAGAGGCAAGTACTGTTAACCAAAGGTACATGGAGGGGATTTTAATCATTGCAATGAAATAAAATAAGATTTGTTGAGCATAAAACTGATTATCTGCCTGGTAAACTATCACTGAATTCAAAGTAAAAGCTTTAAAAAAAAGAAAGAAAAGAAACAATCTATTATGGCTATGAGGAGTTAGTGGTTTGGGAGGGGGGAAGGAAAATTATACATGGGCTAGAGGGTAGACACATGACATGGGTAACAGGTCAGGCAATATACAACAAGAGGGAAGTTAGCTGAGAAAAGATGAAGGTAGCAGAAATAAATGAGATAGAAAATACAAAAACTATAGAAATAATCAACAAGACAAGAAGCGGGTTCTTTGAAAGGATTAATAAAATTGACAAATCATTGGCAAATGTAACAAAAGAAAAGAGGGAGAAGACACAAATGACACGCATATGAAACCATATAAGTGCTGTCATAACAGAACCAATGGACATAAAAAGTATAATAATAGAAAACTATGAAGAGTTGTACTCCAAAAATTTTTGAAAATCTAGAGGACATGGGTTTTAGGAAAACACGACCTACCTAAACTTACACACAGTGAAGTAGAAAACTTTAACAGACCTATAACAAAAGAAGAAAGTGATCAGGTCATCAAAAAATTTCCAACCAAAAAAAGTCCAGGCCCAGATAGTGTTACTGGTGATTTACCAAACACTCAGAGAAGAGCTAACACCAATTCTACTCAAATTACTCCAGAATATAGAAAAGGATGGAAAATGTCCTAATACATCCTATGAAGCAAACATAATCCTCATACCCAAAGCAGGGAAGGACATCAGTAAAAAAGAAAATTATAGACTAATATTCCTCATGAACAAAGATGCAAAAATTCTCAACAAAATCCGCCGGAGAAAGATGAGGCGTTCTGCTCCCGTAAAGATTTACAGCCTCGGAAACCCTGTACAGGGTTGCTATGGGTCAGAACCAACTCGACGGCACTTAACAACAACAACAACATTCCTCATGAACAAAGATGCAAAAATTCTCAACAAAATCCTAGCCAATAGAATTAAACAACATATATAAAAATAATAATAATTGTGACCAAGCAGGATTCATACTAGGGATGCAAGAATGGTTCAGTATTAGAAAAACAATCAATATAATCCACCATATAAATTTAAAAAATGAAAAGAACTACATTATCATGTTTATTGACGCAGAAAAGACATTTGACAAAATCTAATACTCATTCCTGATTAAAAAAAAAACTATCAACAATGTAGCAATTGAATTGAAATTCCTAAAGATAATTAAGAGCATATATACAAAACCAACAGCTAACAAATCTTTCAACATAGACAAACTGAAAGCATTCCCTTTGCAAACAGGAAACAGACAGGATGCCCTTTATCACCACTTCTATTTAATTTTGTGCTGGAAGTCTTAGAGTATTAAGACAAGAAAGGGAAATTAAATGGATCCAAATAGCCAAAGGAGAAGAAAGTTTTATATTCAACGTTTACTTTACAAAGAAGCCAAAGAGTTTTACATTCTCTCTATTTGCCAATGATATAGTTCTATACATAGAAAATTCCAAAGATTCAGCAAAGTGGCAGGATACAAGACCAACATACAAAAATCAGTTAGATTCCTTTATACTAATAAAGAGAAGCCTGAAAAGGAAAGTAAGAAAATACCATTCACAGTAGCCATCAAAGGTTAAAATATTTAGGAATAAATCTAGCCAGTGAAACAAAAGACCTAAGCAAAGAAAACTACAAAACACTACTACAAGAAACCAAAAGAGATTTACCAAAAAGGAAGAATGTATCATGTTCATGGATAGGAAAATTTAACATTGAGAAAATGTCAATATTACCCAATGCAAGCTACAAATATAGCACAATCCCATTCCAGATTTGAACATTCTTTAAAGATATGGAAAAACAAACAAACACATACTTTATATGAAAGGGGAAATGTCCTCAGATAAACAAAGCATTGCTTAAGAAGAAAAACATTGTTGGAGGTCTCTCACTTGCTGATTACAAAATTTACCACATGACCATAGTAGTCAAAACATTGGTACAATGAAAGACACATAGATCAATGGAAGAGAATTGAGAATCCAGAAGTCAACCCATCTACATACAGTCAACTTATCTTTGGCAAAGGGCCAAAATACATTGAGTGATGAAGACAGTTTCTTCAACAAATGGTGTTAGCAAAACTGAAAACTGATATGTAAAAGAATGAAACCCCATATACAAAAATGAATACAACATGTATTAAAGATCTAAATACAAATCCCAGAACTATAATGATCATCACTGAAAAAATAGGGACAAGTTTAAGGTTTCTAATACAGTGCATACATGTTTTTGTTGTTAAGTGCTGTTGAATCAGTTCTGACCCATATTGACCCTGTGTAGGATTTGTGAGGAGCAGCTGGTGAGTTTGAATTGTTGACCTTGTGATTAAACAGACTTTGCTGTCCAGCACATTAACCCACAGTGCCATGCCAGGACTATACATGTTGTTGTTGATGTTAGGTGTCATTGAATCAGTACTGACTCATAGCGACCCTATGCACAACAGAACGAAACTGTCCTGTCCTGGGCCAACCTCATGACAGGTTGCCACCCTTGAGCCCATTGATGCTGCCACTTTACCAGTCTATCTCTCTGGGGTCTTCCTCTTTTTCTCTGACCATCCACCTTACCAAACATAATATCCTTCTCCAGCGACTGCTCCTTCCTGACAATATATCTGAAGTATAAGAGATGAAGTCTGGCCATCCTGGCTTCCAAGAAGCACTCTGGCTGCACTTTTTCCAACACAGATCTGTTTGTTCTTTGTCAGTCCCTGGAACTTTCAATATTCTCCTCCAACACCATAACTCAAATGCATCAATTCTTCCATGATCTTTCTTATTCACTATCCAATTTTCACATGCATATGAGGTTATTGAAAATATCATGGCTTGAGTCAGGCGCACCTTAGTCTTCAAGCTGACATCTTTGCTCTTCAACACTTTAAAAAGGTCTCAAGCAGCAG
>NW_006408911.1:1650353-1651596 GCF_000296735.1 Chrysochloris asiatica
GGAACCTTGAAACCCATCCAGAATCTTCTGAGGTGGGAAATGTGCACCTGAAAGGACAAGCAGACCAACATGGAATGGCTAGAAAAACAGAAGATACTTCTTGAAAGAAAGACCAACAGGAAAAATACAAAACAATAACAGTAGTCTGACTGACTACTACAACAACAAGCAAGTTGCTCGCCCAGGAGACATCAAAGCAAGTGATCGGGTCCCCTCTGGGGAAACCCCCTTCCAAGACTAAGACTCAATGGGAATAAACAAGCAGACATTCACTCTAAGCGGTGACCACGTTGGTCACCGATAAGGGGAAGTGAGGGAAAAACAGCACGAAGTAGCAAGCTAAGCCCTACCATGTTCAATAGACTCCTGTGAACCCAGGTGGAGACCTGGTTGGTCCTCTGTGTGGCAAGACCTGGGGACTCCTGTGCCCAGAGTCAGTGACATAGCCACAGAGGACTAGAGTGGAGAGTGAAACATCCAGCTGATAAGAAGTGATGGCATATGCACAAGAACACCCACACTTGCAGATAATGCCCACCTGACCTGGCTTCAATGGCTAGATGATCAGAATTCAACTTGAACAAGAAAGAAGAGGGAAAATAAAGAGTAAGCTGATACAATTTGATGAACTTGACCTATACCTATGGATGCAGTAGCTCAAAAGAGGGAATAAATCTTTACAGTGAAGATCATTTCCACCTCCTTGATACATAGGGTAGACAGAATTGGGCAACTTAGACATTGGCTAACAAGCTTTCAAGAGGTGCCTAGATCCAGACGGTGCAGATGAAGATAGAATTTCCACTGAGCAGTATCCAATCTGTCTGGGCAGGGCTGGCTGATGAAAGGAGATGGGGATGACATTCATATGGCACAATAGTGAATACTTGCTATCAGGATTGACTGTGATGATTTGAAATGTAAAGGTAAACATTTTGTAGCAAAATGAAGGGAGTGATTGACTTTGCAGTCCAGGAGTGGAAGTTCCTGGGACCATAAAGGGAGAAGAGGAGAATGTGGGACTCTACTCAGAGAAGCTGTGATGTCAGAGATGGAGGCAGAGACGATGACATGGAGAGAGGGAACGGCTGGGGATTCTAGACCCAGAGAGGGAGAGGGGCTGTGTGCTGATGACCAGCGAGAAGGCATGCAGGGTATACCCTTTGGTTGGTTAATGATGCATGGAGGGGATTGTAACCATGGCAATGAAATGATATACGATAGGATGAATGTAAAGCTAATG
>NW_006408911.1:1652594-1654338 GCF_000296735.1 Chrysochloris asiatica
ATAGATATAGCATTGGAGACAAAATAAATTATGCAAACAGGGGTCCAGATGATTAATATGAAAATTTCAGAAATGGGAAATGCACTGAAAGAACAAAGGAGTAGAAATTAATCAATGGAAACCAGAATTAGCAAGCTTAAGATAAATCTATCAATACTGCTAATATAGAAGAATAAGCAAAAAATTTAATAATAATAATGAGAAAATCCGAAGAAAGGCTAAGATTCATGTGGGACACCATGAAGAGGAATAACCAAGAGGTGAATGGAATTCTAGAACTGGAAGAGACAAAGAAACCCACAAAAAAGCTAGCTGATGAACTGCTGGGAAAAAATTGCCTAACATCTTGAAAGATGGGAAAATAAGCATTCAAGAAGCTGAATGAACCCAGGCAGGATAGGGCCCCAAAGAAAATCACTAAGATGTATCATAATCAAACTTCAAAATCAAAGACAAGGAAAGAATCCTGAAAGCAGCCAGGGCAAAAAGAAATGTTACCTACAAAGGAAAACCAATACATTAAGTTCTGATTTCACAGCAGAAACAAAGAACACAAGAAGGCAATGGGGAGAAAGACAGAAAACTCTGAAAGAAAAAACTTCCAACCAAGATTCATATAGCTAGCAAAACTGTCCTCCAAATATGATGGTGGAATTAGACAATTTCAGGATAAACAGAAATTAAGTGATTTTGTAAAGGTCAAGCCAGTGCTTCAAAGCATACTAAAGGGATTTCTTTGGACAGAGAACCACCCAAACCAGACAACAACCAGAGATTGACATATGTGGCAACACCACCCAGAAGTTAGTCCAGATATGGAAGAGTCCATAGCAGATCAAACATTCTTGTAAGAATGAAATTAGGGACATGTGATGCAGAAGGAAGATTTCCCACCACAGACGTCTGACCCATCCTCAGAGATAAAGTTGTGGACATTCTTTTTTTCTCTCTGTTCATTGGTCTCTTGCTGTCTGCACATCTCCATTCTGGTGACTAGAGGGGGTGTTTGAGTGAGTGGACATCTCCCCCACCCCTGGAGGGTTCTACGACCTATGCACACAGATCTGCTCAGCAGAATCTAAGAAGGAGAAAGATTCTGCTTAAAGACAAATGTCAGAGCAAAAAAGGATACAGCTGGTCCTGATCTGTTTATCACTAGGAAAAAGGCCTGAATGGGAGTTGTGGAGTGTGAGGAGAGACAGATGAAAAAGGAAACAGACTGAAAAATAAATACTGAGTTATGTCATAAGGACTAACAGTGACATCTTGAAATTTCTCAGATGGCCTTGAAGGCAAGAAGCCAAGAGAGGGACATTAAAGCCACACTCATATTTTGCTACAGAAATTTTTTTTCTTTCTTTTTTCTGAAATTATAGACAATAGTAGCCAATCTGTAAGTAAAAAGTCTATTTGTAGAAGATATGTTTTTATGCAAATAAATTCCCAAAGATGCAGCAAGAAAATTTTTGTGACTCATTTGAAGATTCAGAAAAGTGGCAGGGTACAAAATCAAAATTCAAACATGAGTTGGATTCATCAATACTAGTACAGTGGACTCTGAAGAGGAAATTAGGAAAACAAAAAGGACAAAAACATTTACAATAGCTACCCCAAACATAGCGACCCTGTACAGGGTTTCCGAGGGTGTAAATCCTTACGGGAGTAGAAAGCCTCATCTGTCTCCCGCGGAGTGGCTGGTAGTTTCGAACCGCTGACCTTAAAATTCGCAGCTCCGATTCGTAAC